>NC_056744.1:870458107-870686027 GCF_019279795.1 Protopterus annectens
ATAATCCAGCATAAGAAACATGTCCGAATGAGGAAGCATCCAATAAAAAGTGTACACTTACCATAAATGTAGATGTTCGAGAGTATTCACTGTTGCAGTCATCACATTTGGGTTACCCTGCCAGGGTAGCCCTCAGTCGGCCCGAATACCAGAGGCTTAGCATTCCTGCATCGGTTGCTGTCACTCCAGGACTGACATCAGGTCATCAGTGGTATAAAAACAGGCAGCCGACGCCATTACATCAGTTTTTCCTGTCAGGAGCCCCCAATAAGGAGCTAGATTATGGTGGAAGAACACCACCAGTAGAAAGTAAATACCAAAAATTCCTTGTAAGGAGAGAGAGAGAGAGAGACAAGGGGGATGGAGGGAGGGAAACCAGGACTGCAACAGTGAATACACTCGAACATCTACATTTATGGTAAGTGTACACAACTGTACTATGTTCTTTGTGTTTCACTGTTGCAGTCATCACATTTGGGTTGATTCCCAAAGCTGAAGAAAATGGTGGAGGCAGTCAAGAAGACTGGGTGCTGGCTAGGATGCCCTGCAAGACTGCAGTGGAAAAGCCTGCCCTGGATTTGGAGAAGATAGGCAGGTGGTAATGCTTGGTGAAGTATGAACAGAAGTCAATGTTGCAGCCTCCAGGATGTCACTGGTGGGGACCCCTCTGAGGAAAGCTGCAGAGGTGGATGTTGCTCTGGTGGAATGTGTCCTGACCCCCTTGGGGGGAGGTTTTCCATGTTGTTTGTAGAAGAAATGGATGCAATGTGCTATCCATTTGGAAATTGTTTGCTTGGATATGGCCTTGCCCTCTGCACCTGCAGCAAAAACTGACTAGCAATTAATCAGTTTTTCTAAAAGATTTAGTCCTATCTATGTAGAATCTGAGCTGTCTGTGCACATCTAGAGAGTGCAGAATCCTTTCCCCCTTGTTTTGTGGGTTAGGGATAAAGGTGGGCAAGTGAATGGATTGGTTGAGAGCCACACTGGACACCACTTTTGACATGAAGGATGGGTTAGTCCTGAAGGAGACCCCGTCAGCATGGAAAATGATGAATGGCTCTACAGCCATAAATGCTTGCAGCTCTGATACTCTTCTAGCTGAAGTGATGGCCAGAAGCAAGGCTGTCTTCCAAGACAGAAATTTTAACTCTGCTGAGGCTGCAGGTTCAAAGGGGGGCAGGGTGAGCTTTTCCATCACAAAGTTTAGGTCTCAAGCTGGGGAAGGAGCTCTTCTTGGTGGCCTCAAGTTGTTATCCCCTCTTAGGAACTGTTTGATGAGAGGGTGCAAAAAAAGAGATGGCTCTCTGCTGAAATGAGCAGAGATGGCAGAGGCATGCATTTTAATAGAAGAGAAGCAGAGACCCTTGTGTAGTAGGTCTACCAGGTAATCCAGGATGAGGGGTAGGGTGAGCTGTGCCATTCTGGCTCCCTTAGCCTGGAGCCAGGAGCAAAACCTTTTCCATTTGTCAGCATAAGGCTTTCTAGTACTGGAGCATCTGGCCTCATGTATAACATCTAGAACTTGTTTGCTTAGACTGGCAGCTTGAGGAGAGGTCAGGGAATAAGCCAGGCTGCCCGATTGAGGGTCTGCAACTAGGGATGCATGAATTCTCCATTCCTCTGGGTCAGGAGTGTTGGGATCTGAGGCAGGTGCCATGGTGGCAGGGGTGACAGGCCTTGCAGCAGTGGGTACCAGTGCTGTCATAGCCAGTCTGTGGGCAATCAGGATTGTCCTCGGGTTTTCCTCCCTTATTTTGAGCAGTACCCTTGAAATGAGTGGTAGAGGGGTAAATGCAGAGACCGACAGGTTTACTCACTGGAAGGATACAGCATCCACTTTCCAGGCCTTGCTGTGAGGTTCCCTGGTGCAGAATTTGCTGAGCTGATGATTGGAGTGGAAGGCAAAGAGGTCTACCTTCAGGGTGCCCCATTTCTGGGTTACACGGGTGAAGGTTCTTTGGTCTAGCTGCCACTCATGTGGGTCTAGCAGGTTTCTGCTTAGGTTGTCTGCCAGAGAGTTTAGAGAGCCTGGCAGGAATTGTGCTAACAGGTGTAATTGCATGGCTGCAGCCGTGTGCCAAAGGGCCATGGCAAGTCTGCACAGAGGATAAGAGGGAGTCCTTCTCTGCTTGTTGATGTACCACATCACCGTGGTGTTGTTTGTTTTGATCAGCAGAGGCCCCGGGGAGAGTAGGGGTCTGAAAGCTCAGGGCATGCTGAACAGTTAACATTTCTTTTTGGTTGATGTGCAGATGTATTTGATTTGGGCTCCATTGGCCCTGAATGCACCTGCTGTCCAGGTGTGCACCCCAGGCATAGTCTGATGCATCTGTGGTGAGGGTCTGGGTGGAGTGGGGTAGTGAGAAGGGAAGTCCCTTATTGTGGTAGCATGCTGCAGCCCACCAAAGAAAATCTTTCCTTAGACAAGTATCATTGGTATAAGAGTTTCCAGGTCTTGAGAGTGCTGACACCAAAGGCTTTTTAGGTACCATTGTAGTTTCCTTGTATGCAGTCTGGCATATGGAATGAGTAGAATGCAAGAAGCCATGAACCCTAGACCTTGCAGGATTTTCCTTGCAGATAACTGGGTCCTGGTGGTTAGTTGAGAGAAGTAGGTTGACAGGTAGGTCTGTTTTTCTGGTGTAAGGAATGCCATCTGGCATGCTGTGTCCAGGCTTGCTCCCAGGAATACAATTTTTTGTGTGTGTACTAGTTTTCTTTTTCTTAGTTTCTCTTCGTTAATAGTATACCCCAGGGAGGTCAGAAGGTTCTTTACAAAGGTCAGGTGCTGTAGCAGCTTTTCCTGACTGTCTGCCTGAATCAGGCAGTCGTCTAAATATGGGTACATTTGAATATTTCTTTGCCTGCAAAAAACAATAGGGGGAGCCACACATTTTGTGAAAACTCTGGGAGCAGTGGATAAGCCAAAGTGAAGTGCAGAGAACTGAAAGTGCAGTGACCCTGCTCTGAAACGCAGGTATTTCCTGCATGATTCCCTGATTGGGATGTGTAGGTAGGCCCCTTTTAGGTCTAGGGTGGCTAGCCAAGCATCCTTGGAAAACACAGGAAGAAGCTGCTGGAGGGTGAGCATTTTGAATTTTGGTATCACCAGAAAGGTGTTTAGAATGGATAGGTTGAGGATGGGGCACCATGCACCCTCTTTTCTGGGTACCAGGAAGATTCTGGAGTAGAAACCTTGGCCTGTCTGTTTTGCAGTAATAATTTGGATATGACATGATCTGGCAAGGTCTGTTCCTTAAGCCAAGCATGTCTTCTAAGTACAGAACCAGTGACTGCTGCCCTGCAAGATGCTTCTAAGGCATCAAAACCACATTGTAAGGTGTGCTTAGTTACCTGATTTGCAGAATGCATTAAGTCTTGTAACTCTCCATTTTCTGCACAAGCAGGGAAGGAAGATATTTTTTGTTTGAGGAGTTCCATGGTATGTTGCTGATACTTCTGCATATGGAACTGACAATTTAGTGCTGTAATAGCAAGAGTAGCAGAGGTGTACAATCTAATGCTCTGGAATCCCTATCTGAGGGGGTGGGATTCTTAGCTGAAGTTGCTTTGATTCCTTTAGGTCCCAGAGAGATGACCTCGGGGTCAGCAGTAGGATTTTTGAAATTTGTGAGAGTCAGGGACTCTATAGTACCTGTCAGGTTACCTGGGAGCAGGAGGGAGGATGTCAGGGTCAGACTGGATTCCATAAAAACATCATTCACAGCATCCAGGACAGGTGGAATGGCCAGAGGTCTGTGCTGTGGAAGTTCTAAGAATTCCCTGTCTCTTTTTTGACTGAGGGTAGTCCTGACATTCCCATTAGAAATGCTCCCTTAAAGTATGTAAGGTTTCCCCAAAGGAAAAGTCCTCAGGTGGAGAGGCTGAAGGAATGGATTCCTCTGCATCAGAATCCTCATAAGTAGAAAGTGGTTGCATATCTTCATATTCAGATACATCAGTCATCGGACTCCTGTTCAGATAAAACTACTGGGGACAAGTCTCTTTTCTTTTGGAAGGAGTAGCCTGGCTTTCCTTGATAAGCATTATAAGGTCTTCCACCACTTTAAGCATTTGAGACTAAGGCAAGGAAGCAGGGGCCTGAGCTTGGGTCGTCATTTTTTTGGGTGTGGTTCGTACCCTGGGCCTTAGAAACTCAGTAGTTTTTGAAAGAACTGAAGACGCGAAAGAAGTCGTTGGTCTGTGACAAGTATGGTAGTGCAAAGTACTTCCTCGGAAGCTGGTGCCTGCTCAGCGGCTCCAGACCCATCCAATGTAGAGACATCTGCAGGATCCTTAGTCGAAGAGTCTCGTGGCATACCAGACTCCGAAAGGGTCTCGGTAGCGGCATGCGAATCCACAGAAGTGGGCATCAGGGGTTGTGAAAGCGCCTCACTGAGGACTGGAGAACTGACGACTAGCTTAAAGGAAGTGCTGTCGGCAGTTTTAGACCTGTGTGGTCTGTCTCTGCCTTTATCCTTAAATTTTTTCAGAAGATCGGTTGTCAGATGGCTTACCGAAGCCATATCGGAAGTCAAAGACTGAGAGCAAAAATATCTAGCTACAATAAGAGCCCAATGATGTATAGTTCTGGCATTGAACAAAGCACAAAAGCGACAGCGGGGGACATTGTGGTCTGGGCCTAAACAAGTGACGTGGTAGAAATGAAAGTCTCGGTGTGGTATTTGCTTTCCACAAGCGAGACAATTGTTAACTTTTTCCTGACATCGGTTAGAGCAAGAAAAAAGGATCCCCAACGGGGTATTTAGCTTTAGAGGACTTCAACTTCAATTCGGAAATGAAAAACTCAGGTAGCGGCCGACCGACACTCGTGCGGACTGCTTCTGCTTTGGGCTCCTCGGCAAGAAGGACTGATATAATGGCGTCAGCTGCCTATTTTTATACCACTGATGACCTGATGACAGTCCTGGAGTGACAGCAACTGATGCAGAAATACTGAGCCTCTGGTATTCGGGCTGACTGACGGCTACCCTGGCAGGGATAACCCAAATCTGATGACTGCAACAGTGAAACATGAAGAACATCTGCCAAACAGGAGTGGAAGGAAGGATAAACTAGACTGCAGACATACTGACGAGGGTCAGTGGGCTGACTGAGGGCTACCCTGGCAGGGATAACCCAAATGTGATGACTGCAACAGTGAAATATGAAGAACACCTGCCAAACAGGAGTGGAAGGAAGGATAAACTAGACTGCAGACATACTGAGGAAGGTCACTGGTGTTAGATGTAAAGTTTCAATACAAAAATTCAGGCATTCCTTTTAAAGGGAAGATTTTCTCTAAAGCAGTTAATCAGGTCAAGAAAAGATGAATCTAACTGAAGGAAAAAGCCAGCCAATTCTAGCAAAATGAGAAGGCCCAACTGCCAATAACTGGGAAAGGATACATCTTAATTTGAAGGGTCTGTTGCAGCAGATACATATACTAAGATTTACTCTGCCTAAAGTTGAGTTAATGGCATCAGTCAGACTTTCCCAGTAGTCCCTCTGCTTGTGCCATCTATTACCAGGGTTTTTTAATCACTTAAATCTATAGTTAAGAGGCAGCATCCAAATGTACATCCTTTTCTGTCCTGTGGTATAGAACTAATCTGAGGGTGCTTTGTTTTTAACTATATAAAAGTACCTTCCTCTTGTTCAAACCTCAAAATGTATATTTTAGGCATCTCTTCTGTCTAGCCCTAGACCAAATGCCTTCCAACTGCTTTCCATGCATGAACTATAACTTGATTTAATTCTCCAATAAAATAGTCAAAATCTTACAAGATTTCTTAGTGTAAAACCACATGTAAGATGAAAATTGAAGCATTGGCTTTTCTGATTGATCCAGTTCTCTCTCATAACTTTTTGGAAGGGGACGTTTTGATGGCAGCTCAAAAGCCATCTACTTGTGTTACTTACAATGCAGTACTGAAGTGCTTCATCATTTGAGCTGTGAAGCACGGTCTGGATCATCCCATCAAAAACAAAGAAAGACTGACTGGACTTTTCCAAGTGCCTCTATGTTTTAGGTCTAAGATATACCACATATTGAAAGCACATGCTTGGTTTGTCAGCCTTTCATGGATCAAGTACAAAGTGAACATACATCTGTAGACATTTTTAGAAGATATTCCCCACTTGAGATCCTTAAGCAAGGATCCACAGTCTCCTTGTGACTTGAATTTTGAGTGCAAGACTTCTGTTTCCTTCTTTCATGCTGGCCTACTTTTCAGGTTTGCTTTTTTTCCTCAGTGTCATTTTTACTTGTAATAACTGCACATTATTAACAAAGCTTTAATTAACAGTGTTCCACTCAGACTGGTAAATAATTAAATACTTTAAAACAAATTCACATCCAGATAAAATGACTTTTAAAACACATAATTCATGTCACATACCTTTATACATTAATCAACATTATAATATACTTTCAGAGATAAAATCATTCAAGCATACCCACATCTTACTATTACAGGAATGCCTGCTGGCCCCCACGTTCATTTTTTTTATATTTCCAACTTATTATCCTTCTCCTTAAAAAGTCGCCATCAACTAAGATGTCTGACATATTGTTTCAGCTTGCTATGATTTGAGAAAGCTTGGTCTGTAATCCCTGATAGCTGAAGCCAATCGCCATCTTGCAAACTGTAGTCCTCTTTAGCCTGCTTCCAAGGGATAATTTCCTCCATGTTTTAATTATTCCTAAAATCTTAAATCAACATTTTTCCTAGACCATATTGCTGCAACACTATTCATCTTCAAATGTTCTTACCATAATGCTATATCTGTGTTGTCTTCTTCCATCCTCAACTGATGGATCTGTCAGATCCATACAGATCTGACAATGGCAGCTCTCAGGCTTTGTACCTAAGGCTCAAACTCTCCTCCCATCCATAACTCTTCTCCGCCAACTGAATTACTTCAGATAAACTTTGCCTACCTAATACAGAAATACAACAGGAATCAAACCTACAACTATATACCCAGAATACATACCACAGTTGTAGCTCCAGTTAGGTACAGTGCAGTCATGCTGGAGCATAAGGAGAGAATGACAGTTTGGCGGGGAGACACAGGGAGGGAAAGTTGAGGAGGATGGAAGACAACATGGATCTAGCGTTATAGTAAGTGCAAAACTTTCACATCTTGTGTCTCTTCCATCTGTCCTCAACTGATGGTACAGAGTCCCCAGTTACTAAAAACCCTGGCAGGTTACATAGAAGGATATTCTACAGGGTGGTGGAACCAAAAGAAGCCCTGAACCTAGAATGTAAGTCCAGCTTGTACTGGGATATAAAGGTATGCACACTGGACCAAGTAGCTGCTGCACATATGTCGTCAATAGGAACTCTCGAAAAGTAGGCTGTAGAAGTGGCTACCACCCTCGTAGAGTGAACTTTGGGATTAGAAGATAATGCCAAACCTTTCTCTTATCAACATACCAAATGCATTCAGACAGCCATCTGGATAGTCATTTAGAAACTCTTTTCCCCAGTTTGACTAAAGACAAGGAGGCAAAGAATTGGTCTGTGTTTCTTACAGCTTTGGTAAAATTAACTCCCCTTCATTGGAAAATTTCAGGAAGAAAATAGAAAGATTGACAGTCTGAAGCAAAGTGAGCTCAGAAGCCACCTTTGAAAAAAAAGTAGAGTTAATACAAAGAAATACCCTATCTTTACGAAAAATCAAGTAAGCTGGCTTGCAGGAAAGAGCTTGGAGCTCTGAAATTCTTTGAGCAGAGGTGACAAGACACCAGAAACAGAGCCTTCCTTAATAGACACTTTAACTCTGCAGTCACATCTGGTTCAAAATGGGGGTTTGTCAAAGCCTGAAGAATGGAAATGTCCCAAGCTGAAATAGGATCCCTTACAGGGGGTGAAGAAGAAAGGCTTTGGATAATTTCAAAGAAGAAATGGGAATCTGTTTCTCTCCTACACGGAAATTTGAGATGGCTGCTATCTGAACTTTAATGGTGGAGTTGCCCCATCATGAAACAGACCAGCCAAAAAATTTTAAATAACAGGGAAGGGGACTGAAAAAAAAGGTCTAGGTTACTGCTAAATGCCCATATTGAAAATATCTTCCATTTGCTTTTGTAAACTTTCTTAGTGGAAGATTTCTGGGAGAGTGTCAGGATATGCACCACCTGGAATGGAAGCCTGAACTGTCTGGACATCACGTAATTGGACCGATCATGAACTTAATTTGAGGGCTGCTAAGTCCAGATGAATCATGCCAGATGGGTGAGAGATGAGGTCTAAAATGGGATCCAGCACCCAAGACGGGTGTATCAGATGAGGCTAGAGATAGGAAGACCATACCTGTTATGACTAAATGGGAGAAATAAGGATTATTTCACTGTGCACAATATTGTTTTCTATAGAAACTTTTGTGTGAGGAGAGAAAAAGGAAAAGCATACAGAAGACCCGTGGGCCAGATGTGGACTATAGTGTCCCTTGGTGATTCCCCCTCCTGGGGGATTAAGGCAAAATAGCTGCTGCCCTTGGTGTTAGAGAGGAGTGGCAAATAGGTCACAGCAAGGCTGACTCCAGTGGCTGAAAAATAAGATCTGTCACTACACCACTGAGGGACCACTTGTGAGGGAGGGGTATGGACCTCTCAGTTTGTCCCCTAACACACTGGATTTTCCCGGGATATCTACTGTCACCAGAAAATGATGGGAAGACACCACCTACTGCCAAACCATCATGGCTTCTTGAAACAATGGGTAACACTGTATTCTCCCTTGTTTGTTGATGTACCATACCACCGACATGTTGTATGTCTGGATTGCGATCACACCCCTGGGGAGGGAGTCCTGAAAAGTCTGCAACACCAGAAGGACTGCTCTCATCTCCACGACACTGATGTGAAGACTATTCTCTGAGTAAGACCACATACCTTGGACTGTCTTTCCCAAAAAATGTCCCCACCCCAACTGGGAAGTGTCTGTAGTCAAAATGGCCAGAGGGAGTGGCAGAATAAAGGGGTGATCCTGGGAAACTAGGAGGGAGTCCAACCACCACTGAACATGGTGTCTACATATGCTGTTAAGGCAAATGGGAAAGTGTATCGGGTGGTACCATACTGAGCACTGAACTGCGACAGTCCACTGCAACACCCTCAAGTAGAATCTGGCCTGAGAAACTAGGGTGGTGGAAACTGCCATTGATCCTAGAAGCTGCAATATGCACCTGGCCGGGTGCTTTTGATGGGAAGCTTGTTGTTGCAAGGTGAGAATTCTTGACTCACTCTGGTAATTTGACTATCTGCAATGTCATATCCAGGTAGGCCACAATGAACTCTATTACTTGGACAGGGAGCAACTCTGACTTTTCCATACTGATTGTAACTTCCAGGCAGGAGCCACTTCTTAGAGAAAGACGATTGGATGTGCATGTGCTCTATCGTCTTTCAAGACATGTATTACTACATAAAAGTGGACAACCACTTGAGAAAGTTTCTCCCCTTCCGAATAGGAGCCAGTCATTTCCAATTCAGAGTGTTGCCCTTTGGCCTCAACACAGCCCCCAGGGTGTTAACCAAATGTATGGCAGCAGTCACGGCACATCTGAGGCTACACAGATTCTGAGTGTTTCCTTATCTGGATGACTGGCTACTCACCACGCCCACCAGGCATCTACTACTGCAGACCACGGACGTTATTCTGAAGCTATCCCATCAGTTAGCCATCACAGTCAATCCTGCAAAATCACAGCTAACCCCTTCTCAAGACATGGAATTCATCGGAGCTTGCCTCAATACTGTCTCTTATATAGCATCGCTTCCCCTACACAGGTTAAAGAAAATACAGTTGCAGTTTCATCCTCTTCTTCACTCAAACAAAATTCCTGTTCAGCAGGCATTGGGTGCCATGACAGCAGCGATCACATAGTTCCACTGGCAAGATTTCACATGAGACTTCTCCAATGGTTACTTGCAAGCAAATTGTCTATTCTGACCCATCCCATGGATCATCTAGTTTTTATATCCAGTCGATGCAAGAATCACCTAACTTGGTGGATACAATCACAGGAGATTCTTCTAGGCTGTCCCATTGTTCCCCCACAGCCCAAGGCCATACTGACCACGGATGCTTCCTAGATAGGGTGGGGAGGCATTATCTTGGGAATACAATCCAAGGCACTTGGTCCCTCTCTGAGGCCAACCTGCATATCAATGTTCTAGAGCAAAGAGCAAGGAGTGCTTCTGGTGTTGCAAACATTTCACTCTGCCTTACCTCTAGGGATGATAGCTATTCGGAATGACATGTCTGCAGTCTGGTGCATCAACAAAAATGAGGGAACCAAATCCTACCCACTGTGTTGAGAAGTTCTCCGAGTGTGGCAATGGGCTATGACGTCCATTTGCTTTCTGATAGCAATGCACATCCTGGGGAGTTCAAACATGATTGCAGACAAACTGAGCAGATACATCCTCATGCCTCACGAGTGGTCACTGAATCCCAGAGTAGCAAAGATTATCTTTCTTTGCTGGGGCCAGCCTTGCTGTGACCTGTTTGCTTCACCAGTGAACAAGTGCAGAAGCTACTTTGCCCTAATTTCCCCCCCCATGGGGAGTCCCCCATGGATGCTCTTCTCCACAGTTGGCCCCCAGGTCTCCAGTATGCTTTTACCCCTTTCCCTCTGAGCCTTATTTTCCTCAAGAAAGCAGATTGCTTGAGAGGCAAAGTGATCCTTATTGCCCCTTATTGGTCGCGACAGAAATGGTTTCCCTTCCTCTGGCCTCATCTACTACACTAACCATGGATTGTGGACCCAGTTCCAGATCTTTTATCCCACCCCCAGAGACTACTGCATCTCAATCTTCAGACTCTCAAGCTAACTGCTTGGTTTCTCGAATTCCGATAGTCACCAAGGATAACAGTATATCTTCCTCCGTGCGACACATTTTGTTGGCATCACACAAACAATCCACCAGGAATCTCTACTTTAGCAAATGGAAGACATTTTCTATTTGGGCTTTTGACAGTGGTCTAGACCCCTTTTCAGAGCCATTAGAAAAGATTCTGGAGTTTCTAGTTGCCATCTTTAATAAAGGAGCTTCTGCCACTGCAATCAAAGTTATCTTCGCAACTATTTCAAATTTTCATAAAAGTATCAGGGACTAACCCTTAATTTCTCACAGACTTTGTAAGGTTTTTCTTAAGGGCACAGTACGCTTGAAGCCCCCTTTCACAGACCCTCTCCCATCACGGGACTTGACTCTTCACTTACTTCACCTCTGTTTGAACCTGTAGCTACCTCTGATTTAAAATTCCTTTCTTGTAAGGCACTATTTCTCATAGCTGTCACTTCAGCAAGACGAGTCACCGAATTACAGGCCTCATGCTCTAAATCTCTGTATTTAATTTTCCATAAAGACACAGTGTCACTCAGAACAAACTCAACTTTTCTCAACTCTATGTATTCTGGGTATTGTATCTAAGGACCATTGTAGATGAACTATCAGGCTGTTGTTGGGGTGGTTTTACTGGTAACCCAGCACGAAGTATAGGTTGGTAAAAGGTATCTCTCTTCTTTAAAACCTCATGTTTGACCGTCAAAATTAATTTTAAGGGGTAGCCCCTATCTAAAAACATCCCTACAAGTTGAAACAACTCACATTTAAAAGTATCAGAGTTGCTCAACAATCTCAACAGTCTGACCATCTGCCCCTTAATAATTCCCTTCTTCTGGTGATAAGGGTGACAACTACTGAAATGGAGCATGGAATTTAAAAAACTTTCCTTCCTGTGGATACCACTTTCAAGAATCCCCCCATCAAAATTCAAATGGATGTCTAAATAATTTATCTCACGCGCATGCCAAAAGTTGGTGAACCTAAAAAAAGTAGTGGTGTTATTTAAAAATTCAAGGAACTCATTGGCCTCCTGTTCAGTCCCTTTCCACAGAATCAGAATATCGTTCAAGAATCTGTTATATAACGGGATCTTGGACATAAATCGAGATGTGAAGATATAATTTACTTCCCAGTATAGAAGTACCAAGTTGGAAAACATGGGAGCACACTTGGCTCCCATGGCCACTCCTGCAATTTGTTGGTAAATTTCCCCCTTCAAAGAGCAAAAAATTATTCTTAAGGACCAATTCCATTAGATCAACCAGCAAGTTAATCCTGTTCTTATTGCAAGTTTTGCTGTTAACTAAGCTTTATCTAAAGAAATCAAGGCCCTCCTCATGGGGTATGGTGGTAAATAAATTGATCACGTCTATGGTAAGAAACGTGAAAGGCTCAGATAAATCAACACCCCTAAGTCTTTCTAAGCAATGCCATGAGTCCCTTAAAATATGTTCAGATTCCCCCAAAACTATTTTGGTAAAAGAATCCACAAAAGCTGCCAATGGTTCAGTTTTAGACCCCTTAGCATCCATAATGGGTATAAAAGGGAGTTTACAAATGGACTTGTGTGTCTTCGGTATGCCGAAAATTACCGGAATAAAAGGATGTGGAACTGACAGATACTTGTGTTCTTCCTCATCTAACATACCCTGAAATAGTGCATCTAACAAAAATAAATCAATTTTCGAATAGGCCCTGTTAACCTCATTGATACTGGCCCGCATATAAGTAGACTGGTCGTTTAAAATTTCAGACATCCTAAAGGCATAGTCATACTGTGACATAATGACCATGCCCCCACCTTTGTCAGGTTTCATCAAACGTAACTCATGATTATCGGCTAAACTAAATAGTATCTTTCTCTCATCAGTGGCCAAGTTATCTTGAACTATTTTGTTTTTGTTAGAATTCAAAATCCTTCTCATTTCGGCTTCACAGAGCCTCTCAAAAACTAATAGGTCTACATTTGGAGGTGCTATGAATAAGCGACTTCTGTGCAATGAAACTTTGTCCTTGCTTAAAGAATTACCGTTAAAAATAATTTTGAATTAAGCTGTCTAGCGTACAATTTCAAAATGATTAACACATCAGCAATACCCAAGGAAAACTCAGGAACAAAAGTTGTACCCTGGCTCAATAAACTGTGATGAACATTGTTAATAGTCATTGCAGTATAACTGTAGATAGTAAAGTCGTCTTTCTTAAATATATCACAATATGAGGGTTCAACAGGTACTTCACAATCAACAAAGGACTCTCAGTCACCCAGTACTTCATCCGAGTATAAACTCCCACTGTCCAATGATACACTTAATTGGGCCCTCGGCCCCTGTTGTTCTTGCAGTGGTAACTCTTGTAATAGTTCCCATTGTTGTGTAATCTGCTGTTGTTGTATTGACCCCCCTTCCCTCTGTTCCTCAACCTCTCGGCCCGTCGTTCTCCTCCAAAAAAATGCTCGTTGTTTAATTCAGACACCTCAATATTGTCAATAGAACCAGTCTGAATCAGACCTACAGAGAAACCCACACCCCTCTTAGGGTCCTTTGCACCAATAGGGTATGCACAGTCATTTTGATAGTCATTCATGTCCCTAATCAGTTTTTTCCGTTTAGTGTTCATACTGTTTTTCACAACGTTATCAGCATCCTTTAAAATCTGGTTGTATTTATTAAGATATTCGCTAAACAACAAATCTTTGACAATATTCTGATGTATAGCATTCAGTTCATCCTCCAGGACTGCCACCCTGGAAGTATTGTGCTTTATAATAATTTTTAACATGTCCAAACCTGTATTGTTGAAAAGTTCAACAAGTTCACTGTAAGCAGGGGAACTAACCTCAATTCCCATGGGCAGCTTCCATATCCGAAGACCTTTAGGAACCTGCTTTAATGATATAGATTTGTTCAGAAAGGCATTATCTAGCTGAAGACCTTTAAACTTTTTTACTGTTACCAGTAAAACCACCCCAACAGTAGTCTGATGGTTCATCTACAATGGTCCTTAGATACAATCACCTCTCCCAAGATATTGTTTCGGCCATCAACTATGCATGGCACTTTGGTCTTAAGGATGCAAGTAAGGAAATTCTTGGCCCGAGACCTAGGATAGTTTACAGTTGAGGGAGAAATGTTAAGGACATTATGGAGAATTCTAGTTGCAAGTCTTTTATATCTAAAATGTACAAATGTGTGGCCTGTAGGGTATGTAAGTACATCAATGATGGCCCATATATGTCCACACCTGGTTACAGCCATTCTTTGAGCTGCCTGGGAAGGTGCAGCTGTAACACTAACATGTTAGTATATGTTGCCACCTGTATCAGCTGTACCAGTTTTTATGTGGGCAAAACTGTACAAAGACTTAAGGAAAGGATTACTGAACATGTTAGTGCCATCAGAAACAAAGATGCTCACAATGCACTCTATAGGCATAGTACACGTTGTACTAATTTTAAAAAGTTTATTTTCTTTGTCACCGACAAGGTGAAAAGTATTGAAAGAGGAGGTGACTTGAAACTAAAGGTGGAAAATTTGGAGACTATGTGGCAACTTAGGCTAAATGCTATGCATCCATCTGGCCTCAATGACAGTAATGCTATTCTTCATACACTTAAGGCTAAAGCAAATGTGATTAAATAAAATTTATTTTTTTTATATATTTAACAACATATATCAGCATCACAACACTTTTTATCTTTAAGCATATTGTATAAGCGCATTTTTATCTTGTATTTTGGTTTAATTATGTTTTTATATTTCATGTATAATCAACTGTTTTTTTTTTAATTTTTGCGATGGTGTCATTCAATGTGGATTGGTCAGCAGGTAGGGGATGGGGTATTTAAATGTTGTTTGTACTAACCAACGTTACTCTGATGAAGCCATTCTTATGGTGAAAGTGCTCAGCTGTTGGGATCTTTGTGTTTTGTCTATTAAATCGGTGAAACCACGTTTGTGTTGGGACTTTTTTATTTTTATTTCATTGTTTTTTTCTTCGTTGGAAGACTTGGTGTTTTTGTAACAGTTTGCTTTCCTTAGCAACATATTGTTGTAGTATGAAATCAAAGGCATGGTAAGATTGGATTAACCTCCCTTATCCTTGACATACATTTATTCATTAACATCTGTTAACTGGGTAAAAGCTATGGTAATATCATACACATCTCACAGACAGTAGACAAAGTATCACTGCAGACTCTGTCTCATAATTTGGGAACCACACATGTACTTACAAAGCTTTGGTGTCTTAAGCATCGGACTTTTACATGTAGAACATCAGCAAAAAGATGCAAACTTGCCTGTGACTGAAAATAACTGGCAAGCACAGGGACTAGGTTCCTTCTCCTAGTGCAGCATATGGCATAATCCAGCATAAGAAACATGTCCGAATGAGGAAGCATCCAATAAAAAGTACAGTTGTGTACACTTACCATAAATGTAGATGTTCGAGAGTATTCACTGTTGCAGTCATCACATTTGGGTTACCCTGCCAGGGTAGCCCTCATTCGGCCCGAATACCAGAGGCTTAGCATTCCTGCATCGGTTGCTGTCACTCCAGGACTGACATCAGGTCATCAGTGGTATAAAAACAGGCAGCCGACGCCATTACATCAGTTTTTCTTGCCCTGTCAGGAGCCCCCAATAAGGAGCTAGATTATGGTGGAAGAACACCACCAGTAGAAAGTAAGTACCAAAAATTCCTTGTAAGGAGAGAGAGAGAGAGAGACAAGGGGGATGGAGGGAGGGAAACCAGGACTGCAACAGTGAATACACTCGAACATCTACATTTATGGTAAGTGTACACAACTGTACTATGTTCTTCGCGTTTCACTGTTGCAGTCATCACATTTAGGTTGATTCCCAAAGCTGAAGAAAATGGTGGAGGCAGTCAAGAAGACTTGGTGCTGCCTAGGATGCCCTGCAAGACTGCAGTGGAAAAGCCTGCCCTGGATTTGGAGAAGATAGGCAGGTGGTAATGCTTGGTGACGTATGAACAGAAGTCAGTGTTGCAGCCTCCAGGATGTCCCTGGTGGGGACCCCTCTGAGGAAAGCTGCAGAGGTGGATGTTGCTCTGGTGGAATGTGTCCTGACCCCCTTGAGGGGAGGTTTTCCATGTTGTTTGTAGAAGAAATGGATGCAATGTGTTATCCATTTGGAAATTGTTTGCTTGGATATGGCCTTGCCCTCTGCTCCTGCAGTGAAACTGACTAGCAATTAATCGTTTTTTCTGAAATATTTAGTTCTATGTAGAATCTAAGCTGTCTGTGCACATCTAGAGAGTGCAGAATCCTTTCCCCCTTGTTTTGTGGGTTAGGGAAAAAGGTGGGCAAGTGAAGGGATTGGTTGAAAGCCACACTGGACACCACTTTTGGCATGAAGGATGGATTAGTCCTGAAGGAGACCCTGTCAGCATGGAAAATGATGAATGGCTCTACAGCCATAAGTGTTTGCAACTCTGATACTCTTCTAGCTGAAATGATGGCCAGAAGCAAGGCTGTCTTCCAAGAGAGAAGGTTTAACTCTGCTGAGGCTGCAGGTTCAAGGGGGGGGGGGGGCAGGGTGAGCTTTTCCATCACAAAGTTTAGGTCCCAAGCTGGGGTAGGAGCTCTTCTTGGTGGCCTCAAGTTGTTATCCCCTCTTAGGAACTGTTTGATGAGAGGGTGCAAAAAAAGAGGTGACTGCTGAAATGAGCAGATGGCAGAGGCATGAATTTTAATAGAAGAGAAGGAGATACCCTTGTGTAGTAGGTCTGCCAAGTAATCCAGGATGAGGGGTAGGGTGAGCTGTGCCATTCTGGTTCCCTTAACCTGGAGCCAGGTGCAAAACCTTTTGCATTTGTCAGCATAAGACTTTCTAGTACTGGGGCATCTGGCCTCATGTATAACATCTAAAACTTGTTTGCTTAGACTGGCAGCTTGAGGAGAGGTCAGGGAATAAGCCAGGCTGCCCAATTAAGGGTCTGCAACTAGGGATGCATGAATTCTCCATTCCTCTGGATCAGGAGTGTTGGGATCTGAGGCAGGTGCCATGGTGGCAGAGGTGACAGTTCTTGCAGCAGTGGGTACCAGTGCTGTCATAGCCGGTCTGGGAGCAATCAGGACTGTCCTCGGGTCTTCCTCCCTTATTTTGAGCAGTACCCTTGAAATGAGTGATAGAGGGGGAAATGCAGAGACTGAGAGGTTTACTCACTGGAACGATACAGCATCCACTTTCCAGGCCTTGCTGTGAGGGTCCCTGGTGCAGAATTTGCTGAGCTGATGATTGGAGTGGGAGGCAAATAGGTCTACCTTCAGGATGCCCCATTTCTGGGTTACAAGGGTGAAGGTTCTTTGGTCTAGCTGCCACTCGTGTGGGTCTAGGAGGTTTCTGCTTAGGTTGTCTGCCAGAGAGTTTAGAGAGCCTGGCAGGAATTGTGCTAACAGGTGTAATTGCATGGCTGCAGCCGTGTGCCAAAGGGTCAAGGCAAGACTGCACAGAGGATAAGAGTGAGTCCTTCTCTGCTTCTTGATTATCACATCACCGTGGTGTTGTTTGTTTTGATCAGCAGAGGCCCCGGGGAGAGTATGGGTCTGAAAGCTGTCAACATTAACATTAACAGTTAACATTTCTTTTTGGTTGATGTTCAGATGTATTTGATTTGGGCTCCATTGGCCCTGAATGCACCTGCTGTCCAGGTGTGCACCCCAGGCATAGTCTGATGCATCTTTGGTGAGGGTCTGGGTGGAGTGGGGTAGTGAGAAGGGAAGTCCCTTATTGTGGAAGCATGCTGCAGCCCACCAAAGAAAATCTTTCCTTAGACAAGGTATCATTGGTATAAGAGTTTTCAGGTCTTGAGAGTGCTGACACCAAAGGCTTTTTAGGTACCATTGTAGTTTCCTCGTATGCAGTCTGGCATATGGAATGAGTAGAATGCAAGAAGCCATGAATGCTAGACCTTGCAAGATTTTCCTTGCAGATAACTGGGTCCTGGTGGTTAGTTGAGAGAAGTAGGTTGTCAGTTAGGTCTGTTTTTTCTGGTGTAAGGAAAGCCATCTGGCATGCTGTGTCCAGGCTTGCTCCCAGGAATACAATTTTTTGTGTGGGTACTAGTTTTGATTTCTTTTCGTTAATAGTATACCCCAGGGAGGCCAGAAGGTTCTTTACAAAGGTCAGGTGCTGTAGCAGCTTTTCCTGACTGTCTGCCTGAATCAGGCAGTTGTCTAAGTATGGGTAAATTTGAATATTTCTTTGCCTGCAAAAACCGATGGAGAGAGCCAGACATTTTGTGAAAACTCTGGGAGCAGTGGATAAGCCAAAGTGAAGTGCAGAGAACTGAAAGTGCAGTGACCCTGCTCTGAAACATAGGTATTTCGTGCATGATTCCCTGATTGGGATGTGTAGGTAGGCCTCTTTTAGGTCTAGCCAAGCATCCTTGGAAAGCACAGGAAGAAGCTGTTGGAGGGTGAGCATTTTGAATTTTGGTATCACCAGAAAGGTGTTTAGAATGGATAGGTTGAGGATGGGGCGCCATGCGCCCTCTTTTCTGGGTACCAGGAAGAGTCTGGAGTAGAAACCTTGGCCTGTCTGTTCTGCAGGAATAATTTGGATTTGACATGGTCTGGCAAGGTCTGTTCCTTAAGCCAAGCATGTCTTCTAAGTACAGAACCAGTGACTGCTGCCCTGCAAGATGCTTCTAAGGCGTCAAAACCACAATGTAAGGTGTGCTTAGTTACTTGATTTGCAGAATGCATTAAGTCTTGTAACTCTCTATTTTCTGCACAAGCAGGGAAGGAAGATATTTTTTGTTTGAGGAGTTCCATGGTATGTTGCTGATATTTCTGCATATGGAACTGACAATTTAGTGCTGTAATAGCAAGAGTAGCAGAGGTGTATACTGTAATGCTCTGGAAACCCTATCTGAGGGGGTGGGATTCTTAGCTTAAGGTGCTTTGATTCCTTTAGGTCCCAGAGAGATGACCTCGGGGTCAGCAGTAGGATTTTTGAAATTTGTGAGAGTCAGGGACTCTATAGTACCTGTCAGGTTTTCTGGGAGCAGGAGGGAGGGTGTTGGGGTCGGACTGTATTCCATAAAAACATCATTCACAGCATCCAGGACAGGAGGAATGGCCAGAGGTCTGTGCTGTGGAAGATCTAAGAATTCAGGGTCTCTTTTTTGACTGAGGGTAGTCCTGACATTCCCATTGGAAATGCTCCCTTAAAGTATGTAGGGTTTCCCCAAAGGAAAAGCCCTCGGGTGGAGAGGCTGAAGGAATGGATTCCTCTGCATCAGAATCCTCATAAGCAGAAAGTGGTTGCATATCTTCATATTCAGATGCATCACTCATCGGACTCCTGTTCAGATAAAACTACTGGAGACAAGTCTCTTTTCTTTAGCAAGGAGTAGCCTGGCTTTCCTTGCACCACTTTAAGCATTTGAGACTAAGGCAAGGAAGCAGGGGCCTGAGCTTGGGTCATTGTTTTTTTGGGTGTGGTTCGTACCCTGGGCCTTAGAAACTCAGTAGTTTTTGAAAGAACTCAAGACGCGAAAGAAGTCGTCGGTCTGTGACAAGTATGGTAGTGCAAAGTACTTCCTCGGAAGCCGGTGCCTGCTCAGCGGCTCCAGACCCATTCAAGGTAGAGATATCCGCAGGATACTTAGTCGAAGAGTCTCGTGGCATACCAGACTCCGAAAAGGTCTTGGTAGCAGCTTGCGAATCCACAGAAGTGGGCATCAGGGGTTGGGAAAGCGCCTCACTGAGGACCGGAGAACTGACGACTAGCTTAACGGAAGTGCTGTTGGAAGTTTTGGACCTGTGCGGTCTGTCTCTGCCTTTATCCTTAAATTTTTTCAGAAGACCGGTTGTGAGATGGCTTACCGAAGCCATATCGGAAGTCGAAGACTGAGAGCGAAAATATCCAGCTACAATAAGGGCCCGATGATGTACAGTTCTGGCGTTGAACAAAGCACAAAAGCAACAGCGGGGGACATCGTGGTCTGGGCCTAAACAAGTGACGTGGTAGAAATGAAAGTCTCGGTGTGGTATTTGCTTTCCACAGGCGAGACAATTGTTAACTTTTTCCTGACATCGGCTAGAGCAAGAAAAAAGGATCCCCAATGGGGTATTTAGCTTTAGAAGACTTCAACTTCAATTCGGAAACGAAAAACTCAGGTAGCGGCCGACTGACACTCGTGAGGACTGCTTCTGCTTCTGGCTCCTCTACAAGAAGGACTGACGTAATGGCATCGTCTGCCTGTTTTTATACCACTGATGACCTGACGTCAGTCCTGGTGTGACAGCAACTGATGCAGAAATACTCAGCCTCTGGTATTCGGGCTGACTGAGGGTTACCCTGGCAGGGATAACCCAAATCTGATGACTGCAACAGTGAAACATGAAGAACATCTGCCAAACAGGAGTGGAAGGAAGGATAAACTAGACTGCAGACATACTGACAAGGGTCAGTGGGCTGACTGAGGGCTACCCTGGCAGGGATAACCTAAATGTGATGACTGCAACAGTGAAACATGAAGAACATCTGCCAAACAGGAGTGGAAGGAAGGATAAACTAGACTGCAGACATACTGAGGAAGGTCACTGGTGTTAGATGTAAAGTTTCAATACAAGAGTTCAGGCATTCCTTTTAAATGGAAGATTTTCTCTAAAGCAGTTAATCAGGTCAAGAAAAGATGAGTCTAACTGAAGGAAAAAGCTAGCCAATTCTAGCAAAATGAGAAGGCCCAACTGCCAATAACTGGGAAAGGATTCATCTTAATTTGAAGGGTCTGTTGCAGCAGATAAATATACTAAGATTTGCTCTGCCTAAAGTTGAGTTAATGGCATCAGTCAGACTTTCCCAGCAGTCCCTCTGCTTGTGCCATCTATTACCAGGTTTTTTTAATCGCTTAAATCTATAGTTAAGAGGCAGCATCCAAATGTACATCCTTTTCTGTCCTGTGATATAGAACTAATCTGAGGGTGCTTTGTTTTTAACTTTATAAAAGTACCTCCCTCTTGTTCAAACCTCAAAATGTATGTTTTAGGCATCTCTTCTGTCTAGCCCTAGACCAAATGCCTTCCAACTGCTTTCCATGTATGAACTGTAACTTGATTTAACTCTCCAATAAAATATTCAATAGTCAAAATCTTACAAGATTTCTTAGTGTAAAACCACATGTAAGATGAAAATTGAAGCATTGGCTTTTCTGATTGATCCAGTTCTCTCTCATAACTTTTTGGAAGGGGACTTTTTGATGGCAGCTCAAAAGCCATCTACTTGTGTTACTTACAATGCAGTACTGAAGTGCTTCATCATTTGAGCTGTGAAGCATGGTCTGGATCATCCCATCAAAAAACAAAGAAAGACTGACTGGACTTTTCCAAGTGCCTCTATCTTTTAGGTCTAAGATACACCACATATTAAAAGCACATGCTTGGCTTGTCAGCCTTTCATGGATCAAGTACAAAGTGAACATACATCTGTAGACATTTTCAGAAGATATTCCCCACTTGAGATCCTTAAGCAAGGATCCACAGTCTCCTTGTGACTTGAATTTTGAGTGCAAGACTTCTGTTTCCTTCTTTCATGCTGGCCTACTTTTCAGGTTTGCTTTTTTTCCTCAGTGTCATCTTTACTTGTAATAATTGCACATTATTAACAAAGCTTTATTTAACAGTGTTCCACTCAGACTGGTAAATAAATACTTTAAAACAAATTCACATCCAGATAAAATGACTTTTAAAACACATAATTCATGTCACATACCTTTATACATTAATCAACATTATAATATACTGTCAGAGATAAAATCATTCAAGCATACCCACATCTTGCTATTACAGGAATGCCTGCTGGCCCCCACATTCATTTTTTGTTATATTTCCAACTTATTATCCTTCTCCTTAAAAAGTCGCCATCAACTAAGGTGTCTGACATATTGTTTCAGCTTGCTATGATTTGAGATAGCTTGGTCTGTAATCCCTGATAGCTAAAGCAAGTCACCATCTTGCAAACTGTAGTCCTCTTTAGCCTGCTTCCAAGGGATAATTTCCTCCATGTTTTAATTATTCCTAAAATCTTAAATCAATATTTTTCCTAGACCATATTGCTGCAACACTATTCATCTTCAAATGTTCTTACCATAATGCTAGATCTGTGTTGTCTTCTTCCATCCTCAACTGATGGATCTGTCAGATCCATACAGATCTGACAATGGCAGCTCTCAGACTTTGTACCCAAGGCTCAAACTCTCCTCCCATCCATAAATTCCCCTCCGCCAACTGAATTACTTCAGATAAACTTTGCCTACCTAATACAGAAATACAACAGGAATCAAACCTACAACTATATACCCAGAATACATACCATGGTTGTAGCTCCAGTTAGGTACAGTGCAGTCATGCTGGAGCATAAGGAGAGAATGACAGTTTGGCGGGGAGACACAGGGAGAGAAAGTTGAGGAGGATGGAAGACAACATGAATCTAGGGTTATAGTAAGTGCAAAACTTTCACATCTTGTGTCTCTTCCATCTGTCCTCAACTGATGGTACAGAGTCCCCAGTTACTAAAAACCCTGGCAGGTTACATAGAAGGATATTCTACAGGGTGGTGGAACCAAAAGAAGCCCTGAACCTAGAATGTAAGTCCAGCTTGTACTGGGATATAAAGGTACGCACACTGGACCAAGTAGCTGCTGCACATATGTCGTCAATAGGAACTCTCAAAAAGTAGGCTGCAGAAGTGGCTACCACCCTCGTAGAGTGAACTTTGGGATTAGAAGATAATGCCAAACCTTTCTCTTATCAACATACCAAATGCATTCAGACAGCCATCTGGATAGAGTCATTTAGAAACTCCTTTCCCCAGTTTGACTGAAGACAAGGAGGCAAAGAATTGGTCTGTGTTTCTTACAGCTTTGGTAAAATGAACTCCCCTTTATTGAAAAAAATTCAGGAAGAAAATAGGAAGATTGACAGTCTGAAGAAAAGTGAGCTCAGAAGCCACCTTGGAAAGAAAAGTAGAGTTAATACAAAGAAATACCCTATCTTTATGAAAAATCAAGTAAGCTGGCTTGCAGGAAAGAGCTTGGAGCTCTGAAATTCTTTGAGCAGAGGTGACAAGACACCAGAAACAGAGCCTTCCATAATAGACACTTTAACTCTGCAGTCACATCTGGTTCAAAATGGGGGTTTGTCAAAGCCTGAAGAATGGAAATGTCCCAACGTGAAATAAGATCCCTTACAGGGGGTGAAGAAGAAAGGCTTTGGATAATTTCAAAGAAGAAATGGGAATCTGCTTCTCTCCTACATGGAAGTCTGAGATGGCTGCTATCTGAACTTTAATGGTGGAGTTGCCCCATCATGAAACAGACCAGCCAAAAAATTTAAAATAGCAGGGAAGGGGACTGAAAAAAAAGGTCTAGGTTACTGCTAAATGCCCATACTGAAAATATCTTCCATTTGCTTTTGTAAACATTCTTAGTGGAAGATTTCTGGGAGTGTGTCAGGATATGCACCACCTGGAATGGAAGCCTGAACTGTCTGGACATCAAGGAAATGGACAGATCATGAACTTAATTTGAGGGCTAAGTCCAGATGAAGCATGCCGGATGGGTGAAAGATGAGGTCTAAAATGGGATCCAGCACCCAAGACGGGTGTATCAGATGAGGCTAGAGATAGGAAGACCATACCTGTTATGACCAAATGGGAGAAATGAGGATTACTTTCACTGTGCACAATATTGTTTTCTATAGAAACTTTTGTGTGAGGGGAGAAAAAGGAAAAGCATACAGAAGAGCTGTGGGCCAGATGTGGACTATAGTGTCCCTTGGTGATTCCCCCTCCTGGGGGATTAAGGCAAAATAGCTGCTGCCCTTGGTGTTAGAGAGGAGTGGCAAATAGGTCACAGCAAGGCTGACCCCAGTGGCTGAAAAATGAGATCTGTCACTACACAACTGAGGGACCACTTGTGAGGGAGGAGTATGGACCTCTCAGTTTGTCCCCTAACACACTGGATTTTCCCGGGATATCTACTGTCACCAGAAAATGATGGGAAGACACCACCTACTGCCAAACCATCATGGCTTCTTGAAACAATGGGTAACACTGTATTCTCCCTTGTTTGTTGATGTACCATACCACCGACATGTTGTATGTCTGGATTGCGATCATACCCCTGGGGAGGGAGTCCTGAAAAGTCTGCAACACCAGAAGGACTGCTCATACCTTGGGCTGTCTTTCCCAAAAAAAGTCCCCAGAAGGACTGCTCATACCTTGGACTGTCTTTCCCAAAAAATGTCCCCATCCCAACTGAGAAGTGTCTGTAGTAAAAATGGCCAGAGGGGGTGGCAGAATAAAGGGGTGATCCTGGGAAACTAGGAGGAAGTCCAACCACCACTGAACATGGTGTCTACATATACTGTTAAGGCAAATGGGAAAGTGTATCGGGTGGTACCATACCGAGCACTGAACTGCGACAGTCCACTGCAACACCCTCAAGTAGAATCTGGCCTGAGGAACTAGGGTGGTGGAAACTGCCATTGATCCTAGAAGCCTCAATATGCACCTGGCCGGGTGCTTTTGATGGGAAGCTTGTTGTTGCAAGGTGAGAATTCTTGACTCTGGTAATTTGACTATCTGCAATGTCATATCCAGGTAGGCCACAATGAACTCTATTACTTGGACAGGGAGCAACTCTGACTTTTCCATACTCATTGTAACTTCCAGGCAGGAGCTAAGGAAACCCTGGGTTGAACAAACAGATTCCTGGAGGGAGTAGTTATGAGCCAGTCATCCAGATACAAAAAACACGTGGAACCCCTGCAGTCTGAGGTGAACTGCGACCACTGCCATACACTTGGTGAACACTTGAGGAGCTGCGGTGACACAAAACAGTATGGCTCTCAACTGGAAATGACTAACTCCCAGCTTAAAGTGGAGGAACCTTCTGGAGCTCCTAGCTATCTTGATGTGGTAGTATGCATCCTGAAGGTGGAGTGAACACATCCAATTGCCCTTCCTTAGCAATGGTAGGATGGACTGAACCATGACCATCTGGAACTGTCTGTTTTACAAACTGATTTAACTGGCTAAGGTCTCTGTTCTTCTTTGGTACCAAAAAGTACCTGGAGTAGACTCCATATCCTTGCTGGTCTGGTGGGACTTCTTGGATGACTGGTTCATCTAACAACTTTTTTGTCTCTTGTGCTGCAGCCTTACTTTGTGGGGATGGAACACCAGGGAGTCTTTTTGAATTTGGAGAGTAAAGGAAAGGAATAGAATACCCTCTGATTATGATTTTCTGCACCCACAAATAGAGAATGATGCCTGTCCAGGATGATGGATACAGAGATAAGCTCCCCCCGCCTGCCTCCAGAGTGCAGAAGTTGGGCAACCTTTCTGGAGCACTGAAAGGGTCTGTCAGAGTAGGGGCCCTGAAACCCTAGATTCTGCATACCATTCTGCTGCGAGAGTGATGTTTAATGCGGTTATTCCCCCCCACCCCAACTCTGGTGTCTATCACTAGAAGTGCTGGGCAAACCCTTGAGATTTACAGAACCACAGCTTCTTGCCTCCTTTCTGGTTCCTGGAAAAGGCCACTAGGAGGAAGAGAAGCAGATTCCAATACCAGACAAGGTCTTGCTATCCTGTTCACTTCTAAACACTATTTTCTTTACCTTCAGTCCAAAGATGGTGAGCTCTTCACAGGAGTCATTGATGAAGGAGATTTTAAAGTGTTCAGTGAAGTCACAGACACATATTCAGACATGCCAACAAATAGCAATGCTGAAGTCCACTGCTCTAGATGTTCCATATACTGCTTTGGAAATAAGGAACATGGGACATGTTTGAGAAGGTTGACAGGTAAGGACCCTGAGAGGGACTTGGTCAGCTCCTTCATCAAGTCCCTATGAAAACATGTTATGTGAGACAGGTAATTCAATGACCTTAAGGCAAAGGTAGCTGAAAAGTACATCAACCCACTTTTCTGAACCTGTCCAACATCCCGGACTGTCTGTTGGGGGGATGGACAGTGGAACTCTCCTCTGCAATCTTTCTGTAGGTGGCTGACATCTTCCAGGGAGGATCTAGGAGAACCCTCACATTCATCAAAATCAGTATCTTTGGTGATGGACTCCTGAGGGGGAGTCCATGTGCCTCCTTTTGCATGCATGCTTCAGATTTACTCAAGGGAGGTCTCTAAAGAGTAATGGGAGTCCACCACTTGGACTGTCTTGAGGCCTCAGAGGCTGGCTTTCCCACAGTGGCAGGAAGTGCACCCAAAAGGACCAATTCAGATCAGAGGCAGTTGGAGCTGATCATCCTATCCACGTCTGTTTTGAATAGGCTCCTAATGAACTGCACTGATCTAATAAAACAGGCCATGAAAGGCGGCCTGGAAATCCATTGGAAAGATCTCTCTCATGCAGGAAGACTAGGGCTATCTGGCTCTGGGGAGAACCTGGATCTGGAGACTGGAGAAGTACATGACCTTATCCTAACTGGCTGTGAAGCAGGCAATGGATTTGAAGAATTCTGTACCTTCAGAGCCAGACCCAATGGCCCTGTCAAATCAGAGGACCTTCTTCTACTTTCCTTCTCCCTATGAAGCTCTTCACCTGAGATATTTCCTTGTCCTTATCTTTTACTTTAGCTTTTTTCACCATATTCTTATCCAAGGACTTTTTACTAGAGGGAAAAGAAGATTGAGAAGAGTTACCTTCTCCCATGGAAGCCTGGAGAAGCCCCTTTAAGGCAAGCTTTGATTGCTCATTAAACAACTCTCTGGCCCCAAATATGTAGCAATCCTTTTCAAGGTGAGTGGCCCCCTAAGCAGTAAAAACACAGTGTGTGGCCACAGGAAACACACTTTTTAAACTTGGAGGCCTTGTCTGTCATCCTGGAAAAGAATTAAACACCACAATAAAGAGCCAACTACCTGTACACAAAGTATCTCAGTACAGTCTAACAAAACAGCCTTGATTCACAGAGAAAAAGGAGGGAAAACAGCAGCAAACTAGCAAAGGTTTTTTTATACATAGAGGAAAAGATAACCAGGCAAGTAAGGTAGAAACACTAGCTAGCAAAACAAAGAAAAAAAAAAAGCAGCAGGAATTCTTAAAAAGGGGGTTACTTATCTAACCAAATCACCAAGCCAAGGAAATTGCATCTGTAATGTTTGAGTGGCAAACAAGATCAGAGGTAATTCCACTGGAGGAAGGGAAGTATGAGTACATGGATGAGCCTGAGCCTTGGATCTAAAGTTTAAAAACTGCAGATGTTGGATCCGTATCGATCAGATAGAACCATCATATGAAGACAGATCGAACAGACATCATATCTGCTGTTTCACATGTACTGGCAAAGAACTCAAAGCATTTACATCACATTTCAAAACTCTAGATTTTTTTATAATTTAACAGATATTCTGTTTTCTATCAGGACCATTTTCAAAAAGGATGAATCCTGGTTTCCTTCCTAAGGTAGTTTCAAATGTCTCCCCTATCTATTCAACTTCCTCTCTTTTTTTCTTTAGAAACTAATATTTTTAATACATGCTGGCCATTCTGGTTCTGCCATGTGAGACTGAAAGATATCTGCAAACTACAATTGTATCTAGTGGGGAAAGAAGTGGTTAAAGGAAAGATTTACAGCAGAATAAAATTTATTCTTCAGATATTTACTTCATTTTATGGAAACATCCTGGTCTGAACAGGGATTTGCAGTGTAAGCAAAGTATTATTAATGACAGGATCAACTTCACTGAGCAATCTCTTTAGATGTCTGGACATGCCAAATATTCACATCGGCGGTACTTTGTATATACATTAAGAGTTTGAACAAACATTATATGAAAATGTCTATTATAAAATCTCAACAAAGTTTATTAACACATACATAAATAACATTATTTATATTAAAAAAAAAGAAATATTGCTAAAGACCAAACTGTATGTGATGGCAATTGTCCTGAACTGTTACTGGATTACAGGCCTTTCTTTAACCACGATGAGCTCTTCTACTCTGGCCAGAACACTCTGCATTACATCAAAAGTGAAGAGAGCCGAGTGGAGAACCTAGGTTGTCAAACATATAATTGCATTATTGCATTATTATATGGTTACATTAACACAGACTAAGAGTTCACATCAAAAATTAAAAATATTTTCACCTCTAGCTGCATCTCTCTAGTCATGCTGGGTAGTTTTTCACCTTCAACTGTCAGAGAACAGATTGTTTTTGTTCTGGACAGCTCTGCAACACAAAGAATACATATTGATCTTATTTATTATGATAGCATATCTTGATTCAGGTTACATTTCTCAGATCCAATCTTGCAACCCTAACTAAAAAGTATGCTGACATTTGGAAACTGGTATGAAAAACTAAGGCAGCAAATGTTCTATCTAACAAGAGCAACCAGTATCTGACAATTAAATAGACTACTTAGGACAGCGGGAGTGAACAGAGTATAGTAAGTTATTCACAAAATAGTTCTGGTCTCTTGGTATGGGACATCCCCATTAACATTTCAGTTGGCTCTGGGTAGAAGTCCAAAGACAGTCAAAGCATGCAAATGCAGACACAATACAAAGAAGAGGTGGTGGTGCAGTACTGCGGCATGCATATGTACTTTAACATACACATTAATAATTTAAAATTACTGCAAAGGACAAGGGAAAAGCCTGTGGAGTCCATAGCATTCCAGTGGTACAGTGATTAATAGGGTCAGACAAGACTCCAAGGGAAGAGGGGTGGAATGCCGCTCTCCAGCTTCCAAACAATTATGTCAAGAAAAATATTTAAACACAACTTTTGATCCAATAATTTATATAATGGCAGGATCTCACAAATGTCAGAACATTTCAGTATGTCTGGCATTAATGTCAGTTGTCTACACACTTCAAAAGGGTTTACCAAACCTCAAACAATTCAATTCCACTTAGTGATTATACTTATTATATGTGACTGTCCATTGCCATGTTGTGCATTTTTTTTCTTTCTAATTTTAGTATTACCATTATTTTTCAATATAACAAAAATATATCTACAGTTCTGTAAAGGGTGGATGGATGACAATGAAAGAAAGATTTTTTAAGGTAGGCTGCAAAGGTACAGAATGTATTCCTTCCACTGCCTTTCAGACAGTTTTTTTTGGGGGGGGGCATCTTGTTTAAGGGGTAGACTACTGTCTCATAAGCATAAAAAGAATAGATCCCATTCAGGAAGTCAACACACACAGCCTTATATACTCTCTCTTTAAAAAAAAAAAAAAGGAGGTGGCAAAAGGTTGTCTTCTGTGAGGTTGCATGCAAAGATGCAAGGCTTCCTAAACAAGTCTTCTCCGACTTCTGCTATTTTCACTAACAGACTACCTGTGCCTATTATTCAAGCATACCAAAAGTCTCCAAAGTTAAATATAATCACTTATTTCAGTGGAAATTCATTGACAACATTTTGATACGTGACTTATACAGTCACAAAACATATATACAGAACTTACAGTAATCAAATGTGTACACAGAAAATAAAAAAGAAATTACACTGTTAAAAACAAATATTTTAGAGTTCTGTAAAACAATACCAAACCACTGGATATGGAACCAGTCCAGAATTAATTCTGGGATATTGGTGAGCATTTTCACTCTAAACTGTTCACAAAATGTTCTCCCTTCCTTTGAGAGTTGGTCCTAGACAGCAGGAAGCTAGGATCACAATTTACAGCTGAGCCTTCTAGCCAGAAATAAAGTTTTACTATGTCAATGATGTCAAAATCCTTGCTAGTTGCTCTTCTTATGCCATCTGTACTATTACCTTTCAGTGCTTCTGCTTTGGGATCACGCAACAGCTTTAACAGTTTGCAACTACCAATTTCAGCTTTCTCACTACGTATGGATTAGCATAACTCCAAGAAATATCAGACACATTTTACCCTTTCTTACCATGCTAAATATCTATACAGAAACCTACTTTGTGCATCAACTGGTTTCCTTTCAATCTTACAGTTTTTTTAGGGTCATATGCTCCTTAGGCTGGTATACTACGACACTGCATGCTATGTAAAGAAGGATAACATAGCCTTAATCTGCCAGTTAAGAACAAACCCACTGAATGAGCACACAACTCACAAGTCAAGAAAAAAAAAAGATTTGACAGCTACACATTTTGTTTATGTGTAATACACATTTATACATCTGACCTACTTAACAAGGAACATCAAAGGCTGACGTTAGATGGACGTGCTGGCCAGAGGGAGACAGCAGGAGGGCATCCAGGACCCAGCAGGGATGATTTTTTTTAATACATTAATTCATACAAGAACTCATCTGATAAGTGCAATAGTAGGACCCACCTTGGTGAGTCTATGACTGGGTTCAATCCAAAGTAACAGGGTGGAAGAATTTGAGGGACAGCCAAATAAAACCCCAAAGGTTCAAAAGGTTGAGTTCTAAAGTATTGAAATACCAAGAGACTAAACTCAGAATCATAGTCAAATCAATATGACTTGGTGAAGGTGTAAATTTAGTGGCCAGGATAAAGCAGTCTGCAGTGGTGACATTTTTGAATCAAGCACTGGAAGCAGTCACAGCTCTTTGACCACAGTATTTTTGGCTGTCCAGTGATGAATTAAAGGCAGCTGACAATCCACTTAAAAATGATTTGCGTGATGACTACGACCAGTCTTTCCATTCCAGAAGAAAAGAGATAAACAGCTGTTCAATACTCAAACTTGTGCAGCTGCTTCAAGTAAAACTAGAGGTTACGATGCACATCCACAAATAGAAGGGTTGTCTCTGCTCTAGGTTCCATGAAAGTAAAGAAAACCAAAAGAAGAATGGATTGCTTCAAGGAAAATTCAGGACCACTCTCTGAAGTGAACACGGGGTTGGTCCTAATGGACAACCAAATCGAATAAAAGAGCACATAAGGGTCCCTGCACAGATGTAAGATGATGTCACCAGAAAAAATGTTTTCAGATATGCAAACTTCAATTCTGCTGGACCAGTTGGTCCAAACATGTGATGGCAAAGTCCATCGATCATGAAGCTCAAACTCCTCCTCAAAGCTGGGTAAACACTCCTCCCATCAGCTTCAGAGGGAATAAGCTTATGCACAATTTAAACAACTAAAAACTGTAACTAAAATAAATGATGACAAAAGGGCAGTAATCTACTTTATTGAAGAACTTCAAGCACATTTGTAAAAAAGCCTTCAGAGAAACTGATATACAATTTTAAGACGGTATAGATAAAAAAAAGAAAATTTACAATAAGCAATAAAACAGAGAAAAATTAATAGAAAAAGTAAAAATAATTCAGTTAAATATTTCCAATTAATTTCTCTATTCATTCCATTAGGTTTAATAGTCATATAAGTTAATATACGTACATTTTATTTCTGCGACACTTTCTGTTGTAAAATACGATCTTCAATGGATCTCTATATAATATATGATTAAAAAAAGCAAGAAAAATAAAAAAATGTTTGATGTTATGTGATCCTATCTCGCCTACATTCTGACTGATGGGTTCGGAGCCGATCCCTCGGCTCCGACTCGGCACGCTTATGCCAAAGAGCGAAGTCTCTTATTGGCTGAGCTTACTATATCCCAGGATGCACCACTACCAGTCCCCCAGATCTCGTTTGCCGCTAACAAGTGAAGACGTGGTCTCGAGCTGGCTGAGCTAAGTAGTGATTAATTTCACTAGTTTTTCTGTCCGGAATTTCTATTTTTCTTCAACAAAAGCTGTTTTAACAGCTATTCTTGTGTTTAGAGTGAGTTTGGTGAAATTTACTTAGTAAATTCTTGTGTTGTGAGTGTTGACTAGGAGTACCTCTTGTGTGTAAAGGCCTTTCCCGGTCTTTTTGATTGTAGGTGACTTCTGTTTTGTTAGGGATCTCGGATCCTTTATACTGTGGATAGTTTCTCTTTCTTGTAAAAAAGGTCAAAGAAGAGAGAATTTCTTTCTAATTTACAGTGTTTGTACTGTGTTTTGGGCTTTAATTCACCGGAATGTCTCAGGTACCTAGGCCTTCAGGCTTTAAAAAGTGCACCAAGTGCAACTTTAAAATGTCGATCACAGATGACCACTCTCTCTGTGTTTATTGTTTGGGTGCAAAGCATTTGCAGGAGTCCTGCAGCGTGTGTCACGCTTTTTCCTCGAGGGTCCTCCAAGAGAGGAAAAATAAGCTCATATTAAAAGGTCTTGTAAAACCCTCCTTGAAGAAGCTTTAGCATCCTCTCCTTCTCCGCTAAAAGAAAGGCGTCGGCTCCGACCAGTCCGTCGGATCCGACCGCCAAAAGACATAGGCAGGTTTCTCCTTCGGCTCCAAGGACTTGGAGCCGAGGCGAACGGTCTGCCTCGATGCCACCAGTCTCGACTCCTCTGGCTTCGGAGCCGATGGCTGGGGCATCGAGAGGCGGGTCACCTTCGGCTCCACTGGTCTCGGGCCGACAAAGGTTGTCCGCTCAGACACTTCCTCCTCGGCGCGAAGTCCTCCTCGGCACCGATGGAAACTAGTGTGGGTATTCCTTCGGCGACGATAGTCATCGAGTCGCCTCGGGGCCGGTCCCCTAGCCCCTTGGGGCCGTTGGAGAGGCCATCTCGAACCCGTTCAGTATCCTCTAGGTCATCGAGGATGTCAGATTCAGACATAGACAGGGTGCTCCAAAGACTGTTCCAGTCCCCAGTCTTTCAAAAATTTGTTTCGGCTCCGACCCAGTTGGCTTCGGAGCCGATGGCCCATGCCCATGTCATTGCCATTCCTCCTCTGACCGCTTCGGCTCCGTCGGAGCAGGTGCTGTTGGAGCCGGTGGAGATCTTAGGGTCGGCTCCGACCCTAACTCCAACCCCGGCCTTCGGGTCCGAGTTTGGTACACGGACTTCTTCGGCTGGACCTGGGGGTGATGTTTCGGGACCTACGCTGTCGGTTCCGAGCCTCCCTCTCGGTGCTTCGGCTGCGGGACTTCCGTCTGCTATCATGGCTCGGGACCGGACACTCCCAGGATTCTGGGGGTCCGGCTTTCAGAGCTATGAGGAGTGCCTTGGCCAAGTCTTCTTCGGCCATCTCTCCGGCTTTACAGGCACCTTCCCTGGGCGTGGAGACTGGGTCTTTGGCAATTCCCCTGTCCTTAGGCAGCGGAGCCCCTGGGCCTGAGGTTACCCCCATTGGGGGTTCCCCTCCTCCTGAGGGTTCTTCGGAGTTGTCTTCAGAGGAACCCCCAAGGAAGAGATCGTGCAAGAGGAAGCACGTGGACTCCCCCGAGTCTATTACATCGGACACTGATCTTGATGATGCGGAGGGGTCCCCGAAGTCGTCCTCGGATGATGTCTCATTTGCAGACATCTTAGAGATCCTCAAACAACGAGGCGGCTGGATATCCAAACCCCTCTGCTGATGAGTCAGTGTTCCTCAAGGCCCTTCGGGCTCAGCCCTCCGCCTCCTGGGTGTCTCCGCCCTTCGACGAGCTCCTGGATTTAGTTTGTCGGAGCGCGTCGGAACATCCAGATACCGTGGAACCAGTCCCTTCTCGTCCTAACAAATTTTTGTCTGCCCCACCCGAGAAGGAGTTCCTCACTAAAGGTGTGGCTGTAGATGCCATGGTGGTGGCATCTGCTACACAACAGGACGTGGCAGAGGCTTCAACGTCCGTCCATCCTCCTAATAAGGAGTCTAGGAGCATGGACGATGCACGGGAAGCGCACCCTGACTTCAGCGGCCTTTACTTTAAGGTCCCTGAATTATTTGGCACATTTTACCAGGCTTCAGAGGGATCTGGTCAAGGAGCTGTCAGATTCCCTCTCAGGTAACCTACCTGAGCAGCTAGCCCAGTCGGTTAGCTCTCAGTTGGCTATCCTTGCTTCAATTTCTAACTCGTCCATGAGGCTCATTTCATATGCGGCCGAAGGGGCGGGTAGAGCGGCAGGCACAGGCGTGGCTCTCACGGAGACAAGTCTGGCTCCGTTGTGTCATTTTGGGAGGCCTTCAAGTCTTCCTTCGGCGCTCCCTTTGATGGGTCCTCTTTATTTGGACCTAAGGTTAAAGACACACTTACCCGCTGTGAGCAAGAAGGAAAAACTTTATCTGCCGTAGGTGCACGTTATTCCACTCCCTTCGGCCTTATCCCAAGGCTAAAGGAGGAGGGAAGATGTGGTTCCATAAATCACATAAGTTTTCCATCAACAGCAGGAAGATTCCCTTCCAGAGGCAGAGGGCGGGAAATTTTTCTGGGAGACGCCGTCCCAGAGGCGGCAGAGGGCCCCGCAATTCTGGAGACCGCGAGTCCTTTCGTGGCTCTTCAGCCTCCCACACTTCATGAGGGATTGCCCGGCTGTGCTGCTCCGGAGCCAGTCGGGTGCCATTTTGCCAAGCACCTAAAAGCCTGGGAGTCAATCACTCAGGACAGATGGGTGCTTCGGATTATTGCCGGAGGTTACACCATCCCCTTCACACACTCACCCCCACCGTCCAAAAAATCCCGGACCCACACCCAGTCAAAGGGAAATTGCAGCCGCAGAAGCTTTAAAGCTGCTAGAAAAAGGAGTCATCCAACAGACCAGATCGGATCCGGAAATTACTCAAGGTTCTTTTTAGTGCCAAAAAAGACAGGGGACCTGAGACCAATATTGGATCTCAGCAGACTAAACCAATCCGTCATGAAATCCAAATTCCGAATGGTCACGTTACAATCCATTCTCCCATTATTGGAGAAGGATGTTTGGATGTGCTCCATAGATCTCAAGGACACCTATTATCACATACCGATACATCGGGCGTCCAGGAAGTATCTGCGCTTCAGCCTGGGAGACAGTCATTTCCAATTTTGTGCTCTGCCCTTTGGTCTCACCACAGCCCCCAAGGTGTTCACCAAATGTTTGGCAGTAGTAACGGCTCACCTGAGGAGTCTTGGATTCCAAGTGTTTCCCTATCTGGACGACTGGCTCCTGACTGCCACCACCAGTCATCTACTAATGGACAACCTCAAAGCCACAATCTCCCTGGGTGCTACCCTGGGAATTACATTCAATTGGTCAAAGTCTGTCTTGCTGCCCTCTCAGCGCATAAGGTTCATAGGAGCAGAGATAGACTCAAAATTGATGCGTTTTCTTCCTACCCAAAGGATCCAAACTTTACAAGGCCAAGTTCAAGCCCTGATTTCAAGATCCAAGGCCCCAGCCAGGATGGTCCTACAAGTTTTAGGTTCGATGTCTGCCACGGTTCTTCTAGTTCCTCTGGCAAGATTGCACATGAGGATTCTTCAGTGGCTATTATCGACTCAATGGTCCTTTCAGGATCTTCCCCTCAATCACCCCATTATGATTACAGAAACATGCAAACGGGACCTTCGCTGGTGGCTTCAGACATCCAATCTAAATCAGGGAAGTCCTTTTGTTATTCTCTCTCCAGTGGTCACCCTGACGACAGATGCCTCCCAGACAGGGTGGGGGGGGCATTGTCTGGGCAGGTTAGTTCAGGGTTCCTGGCTTCCAGTCGAAACTTTTCTCCACATCAATGTATTGGAGATGAGGGCTGTACTTCTGTCCCTACAGGCCTTACACAAGTTTCTCCCTCAGGGCATAATCGCCATCCACACAGACAACATGTCGGTGGTCTGGTATCTAAACAAACAAGGAGGGACCAGATCTTACCCCCTTTGCAGAGAGGCCATGAGGGTGTGGGAATGGGCTGTAGCTACCAGCCGTTTCTTGGTAGCGACCCACATTCCCGGGAAATCAAATATATTGGCAGACAGATTAAGCAGGACAATTCTCTCTCCTCACGAGTGGTCCCTAAACGAAACAGTAGCAGCTCAGGTTTTCAGGAGATGGGGGACGCCGTGCTGCGACCTGTTTGCAACACCACAAAATACAAAGTGCAAAAGGTTCTTCTCCTTGACTCCACATCAGGGGGAAGCAGCTATGGATGCTCTAGCACAACCTTGGCCAACAGGGCTACTTTATGCTTTTCCTCCGATTCCACTTCTCTCCAAAGTCATTCAGAAAGCTTCTCAATTGGGGTCCACAATGATACTAATTGCTCCACACTGGCCTCGTCAGGTATGGTTTCCCTACCTGAAGAAACATGCGGTGGACGATCCTTGGACTTTAGATCTAACTCCGGATCTGCTAATTCATCAGTCGGGACGACAACAGCAGTCCCTTCACACCTTGAAGTTGACAGCTTGGCTCCTCCACTTCCGACTTTAGTCAGAAATCACACATTAGACCCGGAAGTTATTCACATTTTATCTTCGGCCCACAAACCCACCACTAAGAAATTGTACCTCAGTAAGTGGAAGAGGTTTGCTATCTGGGCTCAACTCAGGGGCTTAGACCCTATCACTGCTCCAATCCCACAGGTTTTGAAATTCTTAACATCCCTGTTTAATCAAGGATCTTCTGTCTCTACTATTAAAGTCCAACTAGCGGCTATCTCTAAATTTCATGAGTCCATGGATCCTCCATTGATGAGCAGCAGATTATGCAAAACTTTCATTAAAGGTGCGGGGCTGTTAAGACCCCCAGTTTTTCATCCTGCGCCTCCGTGGGATCTTGATTTGGTGCTTCGTGCATTAACATCTTCCCCTTTCGAACCGGCTGCTACATGTGAGTTAAAATATCTGTCTTGGAAAACTGCCTTCTTAGTTGCAATTACCTCTGCAAGAAGAGTTTCAGAGCTTCAAGCCCTATCTATCAAACCACCGTACTTGATTTTTCACAAGGATAGAGTATCACTTAGGCCTAATCCATCTTTGTCCCAAAGGTCTGTTCTAATCTCTGTCTCCAACAATCTCTAGAGCTACCAGTTTTCTTTCCAAAATTCTCCAATGAAGCAGAATACACTCTCCATAAATTGGATGTTCACAGGCAATTGCGCTTCTATTTAGACAGGACTCAGCAAATTCGTAAATCAGACCAGTTGTTTGTGTCCTTCTCAGACAATAAATTGGGTAAAACCATCACAAAAGCTACTATCTCCAAATGGATTAGAGATTGTATAACTCAGGCTTATTCCTCTTGAATAAGCAACTTACAACATCTATCAAAGCTCACTCTATCAGAGCTATGGCGACTTCTATAGCTTTTCATTCCAAGCTCGCTATTTCTGAGATTTGTGCTGCGGCTACTTGGTCCAATCCGCACACTTTCATTTCCCACTATAAATTGGATGTGGCATCTAAAGGGCGAGCATCATTTGGTTCCACGGTACTCAGGAGTGTTTTCCAGTGAGCCACCCAGGATTCAGGTGCTAGGGACGCTGTCCCATCAGTCAGAATGTAGGCGAGATAGGATCACATAACATCTTTTAGTTATGTACTCACCATAACTTCAGATGTTTGGGATCCATCTCGCCTACATTCCTAATACCCACCCTCCTTCCCCCTGCCTTGGAGATCAGAAGAGATTGAACGGTTTTGAGTTCTACTATTTTTATCTTGTTTCATCTGACGATGTTATATAATCAGTGCGTGCATGTGTGCATGTATGCGGACAAACTAGATCTGGGGGACTGGTAGTGGTGCATCCTGGGATATAGTAAGCTCAGCCAATAAGAGACTTCGCTCTTTGGCATAAGCGTGCCGAGTCGGAGCCGAGGGATCGGCTCCAAACCCATCAGTCAGAATGTAGGCGAGATGGATCCCAAACATCTGAAGTTATGGTGAGTACATAACTAAAAGTTATGTTGTAAAAGAAAATGTTCACCTAGTGGACTTTCTATTCTGCCCAGTCATATGCTTCTAATATTCTTGTGAAATATACTTAAACTTATGTCTGATATAAAACAGATTGCAAAGGCATCTGAGGACATTTACAAGTTGGTCAGACTCATATAAGTATAACTTCCTTGAATTTCAAACCTAATTCCATTAATATAAAAAAAAGCTCTACTAAAAGAAGTATAGTGAAACCCAAGGCCAAATAAAACTACTGGTCCTGAAATAAGACTGGTCACACCTTTCTAACTGTCTGTACTACAGTTGTAGTCAATACATTATTTTTGCTAAAAAATATACTTGATTCTTAACCTCTGTAGATCAATATGTATGTTCACCTATAAGAACTTTCTAGAGGCTTACACAAGTGTATAAATACTGAGCATGTGCAAGCCTGACTGCCATTTTTTAATAAGCTGTTGAGATGTAAGCAAGTATGTCTGTGTAGTCTGTCAGTTAATCAGTTTGTTTGGATTTTGTACTGTTGCTATCCATCCTGATGTATTTCTGTGTAATAAAGCATATAAATGAACTACCCCACCTATTCATTTTTAATTAGAAACAAGATGAGCGACATAGTGTCAAAAGTGGGATCCAGAAATCCAGATTCTGGACTGAGAAGGCACACAGTTAAAGGTGGAGGAATATAGAGGAGTGGATCATCCCCACTGCACATTTAATTTGCAAAGACAGATCAGAAACATACTTCAGGTATCAAAGCTTACTTAAATGATTTCTTATTCACGAAATACAAAACGAAGCACTCAGAATGCTCTAAAACACAAATATGTAATTAAATGAAATGCCCAAAACTGTGACATACTGATAAAAAATATTCGAATAACTATGGAAAATATTTGAAATAAAGTCTGAATCGCATAAAATGAATAAAATAAGGGGAATTACCCCATTTTTTTCGAAGTAGTGTATAGCACGTACTTTTTTCCCATTAATTACAGCTATTCACAATATCCAAAGTATGCAGAGAGTTTGCATGATTATGCAGTATTATAGTACAGTTATTTCGCAAAATACAGCCATTTAGAAGCATATCTTGCAAAGTAAAGTATTTTGAAGAGTTTATTGTGCATTTGAATGTTATTACAATTACTGGCTGTGTGTGCATGTTTACAGGTAATTGCAAGGGCCATTTTCAGTGTGTTTGGGCATAATTTGTTGGCATGGCTGACGGATTTTGAAAAGTAGCTCCACTTGTATTTGATAATAATATTGCAGAGAACTGGAGAGTGTTTGAGCAAGAGTACAATATTTTCATACAAGTTGCATTTTCTGATAAAGATGACCATACAAAGGCATTTATTCTGCTTAATTTAGTTGGTTCAGAAAACCATAGAAAGACAGCATTCATTTGTGTATGCATCTGCTGTACTTGCAGGGGAGGGGGAAACCATCATATAGTTGTACTGGCTGAATCAAGGGAGGACCCTGAGTGCTTAAAATGTAAATTTAGAGAAATATGCAACCCCCAAATGAATATTACAATGGAAAGGCACTTATTTTACACAAGAGATCAAAATGCTGGGGAAACTTTTGCAGCATATACAACTGACTTGAGAAACAGAGCTAAAACATGTAGATTAGGTGACTTAAGGGATGAGTTGATAAAATACAGACTTGTGTGTGGTATTAAGGATGATGCTGTGAGAAAGATTTTGCTTCGTGACAGTGATTTAACTTTGAATAAGGCCACTGAGATGTGTCAGATATACGGGTTCACAGAAAAGCACACAAATCTTCTTACAAATGAGAAATGCATGTTTCCAGTATCTTCTAAGGCCAATGTTGATAGTATGCAGCACATGTTTAAAAGAAATAGGCTCAAACACATGGCAGCAACTGTAAGCCCTGCAACAGTCACTGGTAAACCCCATAACTTTCTAGCAAGATCCAGAATATGCACCGTCTCAGTGAAGCATAACAGTCAGTCAGCAAACTCAAAGCATGTACCTTCACCTAGTTTCATAGCCAACTGTCATAATTGTTGTGCAAACCATGAGCTCAAAACAGAAAAGTGTTTAGCTTTTGGTCAACAATGGCACAAATGTGATAAGTGGAATAATTTCAAAAGGTTTTGTAAATCAAACAAGGGGCATTCTTTTATTAAAAGAGAACATTCAAAAGAGACAAGTTGATCAGTTAGAAAGCTGCGACCCTACTTTTTATGTTGAGGGTGTGTCTGTGCTTAATGAAGCAGTTGATGCAGTAGATTTATAGGCAAAGAATGAAGTATATTGTACTGTTTGGATAAATGAAAAACTCATAGAGCTCAAAGCTGACACAGGTTCAAAGTGCAATGTTATGTCAGCAGAAACCTTTGCTAGAGTATGTGCTGGTGAGAAGCTTGATTTGGCAAAGTGTGCGAAGAAATTCACACTGAATGTTCAGTAGTGCTTTCATGTTACTTTGCTGGAACAGCTATGACTTGCAGTTTTACATAGTCAAAGTACAGGCCTCTGAGACAGTTTAAAAACTGGACTACTTTCATTTCATAAGGAAGTACAACATGTTAGCTTAAAAGACCACTATTGTAATTTCACCCAGTCTATTTTTTCTATCTAAGCTGATCTTTTCAGAGACAAACTAGGCAAACTCCCAGTTGTGTACTCCATGAAGTTAGACCCTGAAGTTAGTCCAGTTTTCAGGCCTGCCCGGAAAGTTCCAGTAGCTATGCAGAACAGAGTCAAGACAGTTAGATAAAATAGTGCAGCAAGGTGTAATTTGTCCAGTTGCAGAACCAAATGAATGGGTATCTTCCATGGTCGCAGCTCATAAGAAAAGTTCAGATATCAGAATATGTATTGATCCATGAGATTTTAACAAAGCACTGAAAATACCTCATCATCCAATGCATACAGTCAAAGAAGTCGCTGCTCTCACGCCAAATGTCATTGGGCCGGATTCACAAAGGCTTGCACGGAGTCTAAGACTAGAGAAAGACTCCATGCAGCCAACATGTCTGCCGAGCGATCCAAGAACAGCCGGCAGGGGCGTGCAAGAGAGCTCCTAAAACGACTCTTAACATGGACAGGGGTAGGTTATGCACATTACCTCATTTGCTGCTGAAAGCTATGCAAATGAGGTAAATTTGCGATCCAGGAAACACTAATCTGTCCGAGTAAGAGTAGTGTTATTTGCAGAAATGTACTCAGTTGGCAACTGAGTACCGCTCTGCAAATAGCAAAACGGAGCCATGACAGCTCCAAATAAAGGATGCATCCAGTTGAGGATGCATGCCAATGGACAAATATACGGCCATTGGCATTTTTTCCGTTGCAAAATAAAAAAAAAAAAATTTTTTTTACCTCGATCTCCGATGTTTAAGCATAGCACAGCGCCGCCCAAACGTGCTGCGCTCTAAAAATCAGAAAAACAAAAAATAAAAGCCACAAATAGGGATTTTATTCAAAATATTAAGCTGCCATGCAAGTGAATGGCAGGCTGCAGACAACATGGCTACTGAGTAGAGGTTGCTAAGGGGGGAAGCTCAGTCTGAGAGATGTAACCAAGCATTAGTAGGCAAGCCTATGTAAATAAGGATAAGGATAGTGAATCCCAATATTTCCTGCTATGTGAACCATGTCCCTAGAGTGTAAGAGTAGGAAAAGGGGAGTAACAGAGTAGAAGATGGGTGACATCATGAGGAGGTATGTATCAAAAAGACTGTAGCTTATTGGAGCAGAGTGGCATGTGTTTGCTGTGAGTTACTCAGGAGTAAAAGAGGTGTGTCTACAGTTGTCTAAACTGAAATCAAGAAAAGTACAGTTTTGTACCTACCATAAATGTAGATGTTCGAAGATCCACATTGCTGCAGTCCTTACACTTGGGTAGTCCGCTGTCCTCGGTCGGCCCGAATATCAAAGTATTAGGCTGACGTCGGTCAAGGCGCTTAAGACTGACATCAGGACGTCAGGGTACAAATGCGCATGACCGACGTCATATCCTCAGTCTTTTCTTGCCCCAGATGTCAGAAGACCCTAAACAGAAAGGTCAAAACCAAAAGACAGCAAAAACAACCAACCACCCTTGCACTAATCATAAGTACAATATATACAATATCCACAATATTCACAACCCAAACCACACAACCGCCTCTAACTACAGAGGGAAGGAGGGAGGTAAATTGGACTGCAGCAATGTGGATCTTGAACATCTACATTTATGGTAGGTACAAAACTGTACTATGTTCTTCATCTCACATTGCTGCAGTCCTTACACTTGGGTAGAATCCGAAAGCAGAGGTAAGGAGGATGGCCAAACTATAAAGCAGTAGGAGCTGCCAAAATGCCCTGTAAAATTGCAGTGGCAAAACCAGCCCTAGATTTAGAGTAAAGTGGAAGGTGGTAATGCTTAGAGAAAGTATGCACTGAACTCCAAGTAGCTGCCTCCAAAATATCTTTAGTTGCCACCCCTTAAAAAGCTGTAGAAGTGGCAGTAGCCCTAGTGGAATGAGGCCTAATCCCAGCTGGAATCTCCTTACCATGATGGGAATAACAGAAAGCAATACAAAACCCAATCCACTTAGAAATAGTTTGTTTTGACACAGGCTTGCCCTGAGAACCCAAAGCAAATGAAACAAATAACTGCTGAGACTGCCTGAACCCTTTAGTTCTGCTTAAATAATATCGCAACTGCCTGTGTATATCCAAGGTGTGCAAAATCTTTTCCCCTTTATTTTGGGGTTTGCATAAAAGTAGGCAAATGAATAGTTTGGTTTAAAGCCACACTAGAAACCACTTTAGGCATAAAGGAAGGATTAGTGCGTAAAGATACCCTATCCTTATGGAAAATTAAGAAAGGCTCAACCGCCATAAGGGCCTGTAATTCAGAAACCCTTCTGCAGAGGTAATGGCCAACAAAAAGCAGTCTTCCATGATAAATATTTCAACTCGGCAGTAGCTGCAGGCTCAAAAGGTTGTAGAGTGAGTTTCTCCAACACAAAATTGAGATCCCAAGCAGGAGTAGGAGCTCATGGGGGTCTTATATTCTTTGCCCCTCTAAGGAATTGCTTAAACAAAGGATTAGAAAACAATGGTGGGTCACAGTCATAGTGAGCAGAAATTGCTGCAGCATGAACCTTAATAGAAGAGAAGGACAAACCTTTGTCCAGTAACTCAGCAAGATATTGAAGAGCCACACTTAAATTAGGCTTAGAAACATCAAATTCCTTTGCTGCACTCCAAAATAAAAATCTCTTCCATTTATCTGTACACTTTCCTTGTACTAGGCCTTCTGGCCTCCAAAATAACATTCAAAACTTGCTGTGAAAGCTGAGACCCTCCAGGGTTTAAAACAGAATATGCCAGGCTGTTAGGTGAAGAGAGTGAAGTTTGACATTGAGTAAATGACTGTTCTCCTGAGACAGCAGGTGTGGAATCGAAGGCAAAGGCCATGGAGGCTCCCGTACCAGACTTCTCAGTAATGGGTACCAGTGCTGTCGAGGCCAATCTGGAGCTATTAAAATCATCTTTGGCTTGTCCTGTCTGACCTTTAGGAGTACCTTTGGGAGGAGAGGCAGAGGTGGAAAGGCATACACATGAAGATTGCTCCAATTGAAAGAAAGAGCATCCACTTTCCAAGCTGTGGGATGAAACCTTTTTGTGTAAAACTTTGGCAGCTGGTAGTTTAGTGGAGAAGCGAACAGATCTATGTCTGGAGTTCCCCATGACACTGTCAATTTCTGAAACACATGAGGATCCAATTTCCACTCGTGGGGATCCATAATTCGTCTGCTCAACACATCTGCTAAGGAGTTCTGTGCTCCCGGCAGAAACCTTGCCTGAAGATTTAGCTGTAAACTGAGAGCAGTCTCCCACAAAATCATTGCTTGTCTGCATAGAGGATAAAAATGTGTTCCCCCTTGCTTGTTGATGTACCAGATGACAGTTGTGTTGTCTGTTAGAACCAACACCTGCCCTGGAAGAAGTAAATCCTTGAAAGCTATTAATGCAAATTGGACTGCTAACATCTCCTTCAAGTTGATATGTAGATGTTGTAGTCTGGCAGGCCACGTGTCTTGTATCCACTTTCCATTTAGATGAGCTCCCCAAGCTTTGTCTGAGGCATCTGTCGTTAGAATCTGACTCGCCTCTGGCCGGGTCACAGAGAGTCCCTTGTTTAGGTGACATTCCTGAGCCCACCACAAAAATTCCTTTTGAATGCAAGGTATTATCTGAATGACAGTGTCCATATCTTGGCAGTGCTGTGTCCATACATTTTTGAGATACCATTGTAGCTTCCTCATATGCAGTTTGGCATTGGGAAGCACCAGAATACAAGATGCCATGAACCCCAAGGCTTGAAGGACTGTCCTTGCAGTCAGCCTGGACTGATGAGACAATTGATGGAAGTAAAGGGAAAGATTCTTTTGTTTGTCCGGGGTCAAAAAGGCCACCTGGGATGCTGTATTCAGTCTCACACCCAGAAAGCACATGTCCTGAGAGGGTACTAGACTGGACTTTATTTCGTTCACAGAATACCCCAGGCATCTTAGCACTGCTATCACATATTGCAAATGATGAAGAAGTTCGTCCCTTCCTTGGGCCAGAATCAGGCAATCGTCCAAATAAGTATAGATCTGTATTCCTTTTAGCCTGAAGAAAGCTATCACTGGAGCCAGAACCTTCGTGAACACTCTGGGCAGTAGATAAGCCAAAGGGCAATGCAGCGAACTGATAATGAGAAGTCCCAGCTCGAAGACGCAGATACTTCCTGCAACTTAGCCTGATAGGAACATGAAGGTAAGCCTCCTTGAGATCCAGAGTCACCATCCAGTGATCTTTGCCCAGCAGAGGTAAAAGCTGTTGTAACGTCAACATTTTGAACTTGGGAATGTCCAGATAAGTGTTGAGGATAGATAAATCCAAAATTGGTCTCCACGTGTTCCCCTTCTTTGGTACTAGGAACAGGCGAGAATAAAATCCTAGGCCCACTTCTGGCAGAGGGACCGGCTGTATGGCCCTATTTGAAGCAGCAGAGAAATTTGTTTGTGAGCCTGTATTCTTTGCTGAGGAGGAACGTCTGGCATGCCTTTGAAAGGAGGCAAGGTATGGAAATAAAACTTATAACCTTGGTGTATAATATCCAATACCCATCTGTCCTGGGTAATTAAACTCCAATTTTCTTTGAAGAGTGCCAACCTTCCTCCCAAAGGTGCTGCCAGACAAGAAGGCTCTGGCAGCTGAAAAGGTAGGTCATTGGGCCTGTTTACGAAAGGACTGGCCCCTGCCCTCACCCGAAGACTGTGCAGGTGAACTCCCTGTTCTAGGTCTGAAAGAGCCCTGAGCTCTGCCCCTACCACGTCTAGATCTTCCCCTAGACTGTGAATCATAAGAAGATCGTCCACCCCTTAGCAGGCCAATTCCTGCTAAACTTGGAGGCTGAACTTGCAAAAAATCTTTAACAGCCTGCATAGACTTAGCCTTGTCTTCCATTTTCTTTAAGACTGCCTCCACAGGTGACACAAACAACACATCAGACTGTAAAGGAGCATCTAAAATCCTTGTCTTAACATGGTCAGATAAATTCTGATCCCTCAGCCAGGCGTGCCTGCGAAGAACTGACCCAGTGGCAGCCACCCTAGATGAGGCCTGTACAGCATCAAAACCACATTGTAAAGAATGCTTACCCACCTGTTCAGAAACATGTACCAAATCTTGTAATTCTTTACACTCAATGCCTTCCGCCAGAGCATCTACCTTAGACTTCAATTGAGAAAGAAGATAGTTTTGATATTTCAACATGTGAAACTGGCAATTCAAAGCCCTCAAAGCTAAGGTGGAAGAAGTATAGACTTTCTTTCCCCATCTATCCAAAGCTCTGGCCTCTTTATCTGGAGGAACCGGATTTTTACAACAGAGGCCTTGACCCTTAGGTCCCTGACTAACAGTTTCTGGGTCCGCCCTAGGACTCTTATAAAGATATTTATGAGCTTCAGGCACCCTGTAATACCTGTCCGGTTTAACAGGAGCAGGAGGCAAAGAATCAGGATTAAGTGAAGCCTCTGCAAACACATCTTCCACAACATCCAGAACAGGTGGTATAGCCAAAGGCCTATGCTGGGGTAAAAGCAAAAATTCCCTAAGCCTTTTCCTGGAATCAGAGAAGTCCTGACCTTCCCACTTAAAATGTTCCCTCATGGAATGAAGAGTCTCTGAAAAAAAAAATCCTCTGGAGGAGAAGCAGAAGGAGTAGAATCATCCACATCAGAATCAGAATAAGGAGAACACTCCTGCAAGTCTTCAGCAAGACTCTGAAACATCCAAGCCTGCTCAAAACTCCCCAACTCTGGTTCCACCCTAGGCCTCTTATCAGGAGGGGCAAAGAACCTCTAATCAAAGTAATTAAATCTTCTGCCATTTTAAGCATGTGCTTCTTGGGCACAGATCCGGATGAACTAGGAGTGACACCAACAGAAGCTAAACCTGGCCTGCCTCTGGGAGAAGCCTTGGAAACAGAAGGAGAGGCCTAACCACCCTAGGAAGGGAGGGAGTACAGTAACCTGAGAAGCCCCTTCAGCCTGACCTGCCTCCTGAGAGGCCACATCCTGCAATATCAAAGTCTCCCCTGGGACTCCAGAGAAGCCTCCGGAACCACAGTTCCACTGGCCTCTAAAGAACCGGCGTCCGATGCGGACGACTCTTCTTGCCTGGGTTTAGCTGCTTTGTCTTTGCGCTTCTTGAAGAAGCGGGCGTCGGAGCATCCGGCGGCATATTATAATTGCACCGCTTCCAAGACCAACCTGGCACAATCTAACCTTCCGCAATAGTGCGCTTATTGAACCTGCACAAAAGCGACACCCAACAACGTCGTGCTCAGGCCCCAAACAAGGAATACACAAAGTATGATAATCTCTATGCGGTATCTGTTTCCCACAAGAAATACAGTTATTCACTTTTCTGACATCCAGTAAACCACTGAGGCAAGAAAAACTAAAATATTCCAGCGGGTACTTAGCCAACTTTGACTCGGTCTGAAACTCCGAGTGAAAAATTTCAGAGCGCCCGAGCGGCACTTGCAACGCTGCTTCTGCATCGGACCATGCGGCAAAAAAGACTGAGGATATGACGTCGGTCATGCGCATTTGTACCCTGACGTCCTGATGTCAGTCTTAAGCGCCTTGACCGACGTCAGCCTAATACTTTGATATTCGGGCCGACCGAGGACAGCGGACTACCCAAGTGTAAGGACTGCAGCAATGTGAGATGAAGAACATCTGAAGGTGTACGCTGTGGCTATCACTAAAGTTTCTTGCAAAGCTGCTTGCACTTGTGCACGCGTGTAAACCCGTCTAAAGCTGTGTGCATGGGTGTGCGCCCGTGTAAGCCTCTGTTAGGCCGTCTAAGCTAGTATACACGAATGTGCACCCGCCTACGCCCGTGTAAGCCTGTGTGTGCACGTGTTTGTGTGGCGCTGCCCCCTGTGGAAACAGAAATGGGAAAAGGAAGGAAAGGAAGTAGTAGGAAGTTAACCAAGGAGAACTAGCAGAGCTGCCAGGTGAAATCAATCAGAATCAGCCAATTACACAGACAGTACACTAGCCTAGCCTAGCCCAGCCCAGCACCTAAAACTCTGCAAACAACATTCCCCCATGTTTTTCTCAGAAACACTGCAGTCAACAAAGAGAAGTGAAAACTTAAAAAGCTTAAACTGAGACATAAAAATGTTAGGGGCTGCCATTGCTGTTATAAGGCATGAGGGTGGTGCCATTGCGAATGCTGCTGAGCAACCCACAGTGAGGAGACGGAGAAGAGTGTACAGACCCAGGGTAACCTACCAGGGGTTACATGAGCTGGAGATAGTGGAGTGCTACAGAGTGAACAGAGCTCCTGCAGCAAATTGTTGAGCTGTGCAGGCCACGCCTCACACACAGAACCAACAGAGGGGAACCTATCCCAGTGGAAACCAAGGTATGTGTTGGCCTAAGAATACTAGCAACAGGTATCTTCCAGAGACCAACTGGTGATATGACGGGGATCTCATTGGCATCAGCATCAAGGGTACTGCACCAGTTCCTGAATGCCATGTCAGCACATGTCGGTGATCATGTATATTTCCCAAATTCCCGTGAGGTATTGGCCAGCAATATGCATCTCTTCCAGCAAATAGCGGAATACCCTGAGGTAGTAGGTGCAATTGACTGCAGTACTCACTAACTACATGTACCCAAATTGTTATGGTATGTGCCATGCTACAGAATATGATCCTGCGAAAACAGCTGCAGCAGGATCAGCATGGGGCAGGGTCAAACAGCCCCCCACCATTGCCAAGGCCTGCACAGGCACAGCGTGACTCGGAGGAACAACCTGAGCCTGCCCCAGTAGGCAGGAGGAGGCATGCCCAGTATGCCTTGTCCTTGGCAAAGAGGCAACACATAGCACATACACTGGCTCAGTAGGAACCCTGGAAATGATACCTCTCATTGACTCGCACATAAAATAAAAGGGATGCCTAACTTGACACTACCTGTTTCCAAACATGTATAGGGAGTGTAGTATGTGCATCTGACATAGGCAGCCCTGCAGCACCACCTGAGGCATGATTGCCATGTTTTAAGCAATATAAAGCAGTGCTAAGCAGCTTTTACCAATATCAAGTATATGTAAACAAAATTGCTCGTGCAATGTTGGCCAAGGTCGGCCAAAGTGGAGCAAAGTCAGTTAAACATGCTCATATCTGCTTTACTGTTCCTTAAGCAGTCTGGTCTGGCCAGCATGAAAATAAAAAGCAGTGACAGGGCTTGAACCCAGGATACTGTGCACTATAGTCACAGTACTGAAACACTAAGCCATGATAGCATTACAGTGGTACAAACACAGCAGGACAATTGTACACTAATGCAAACACAAAGCAATGCTGTATCATGCCCCTAATGAGGCAAATGAGTAACCTCACCCACCAGGTAAAAAACATTCTCCGAAGCCAGTATCACAGCAGCCATGGGACTAGATAACTTCCCAGGCTGTGTAGTATCTACTTCCCTGAAGTAAACATTAACATGGAAGTTCTGTGGCTACTGACGTTTCCAGAGGACTGCAAACTAGGAGCCATCACTGTAAACACTAAAGATGTGGACATCCTACAAAAGGGCCTCACTGAAACAGATGGCTGTTGTCCAAGCCATGGGCTGTAGCTCAATGCCAAAAGATGCATTATCATCACCTTTGTTAAAATCTCTGTAGCCAAGAACTACAACAGAGGTGGTAGTATACCTCACACTAAGTGTGACAACAGACCCTGGGTCACGGGTGGACAGTGGATACAACTGTGATAAGCACATTCCCACAGTAGTCAGGAAACCCTCTTATGTGGCACACCTCATCACAAAATGTGTCTCATGCAGAATAAAAGAGGACATTGTTCCCCTCTACTCACCACTCACTAGAACTATAAAAGAGTACAATGCCACTGTTGCTATGTACCTCACAAGACAACTACAACAACTGGAAAGCCAGCAGCAATACCTCACAAAGAGCATTAGTGGCCTGAAATACATGCCATACACAGACCGTCGCAAAATGCTCCATCCGTACTCCCTTGCATATCGCCTACTCAGAGGTGTTCACTGCGTAACATACAAAGCTATGTCAAACATACAGCTGTTGGATATGATCCACGTAAAACACTCACAATCACCCTGACCTTTGCACCCAAGACCACGAGTGAAATACAAAAGGAAGTGGTGTAGCCATTTACCATATGGATATCCACACCTCCAGGTTACTGCCACAGCATGAGGCCTTGGAGACCATGCAACTGCAACTAACATTAGGCAAAGCTGCCCATCAGACTGTAGCCTGCTACAGATCATGTACCTTGTCTCAGGAACCTCACTCAGTGTTCCGGAGAACAATGGCAAATATAAATTTCCTATCAAACACCATTATATGAGGAGATTACAACTACCCAAACACTGAGTGGGTGAATTACTCGTATACAACGTCCTTTGCCCAATGTGTCCTAGAGTTAAGAAACTCTAACACCCTGGAACAGCTGGTCAGCATGCCCACTAGAGGTGACAACATGCTGGATATGATCATCACCAACATGGGGTACCAGTGTTCCACAACAGAGATAAACCCCTCGCTGGTAACATCAGATCATTAAGTAATCACATTGGACATCCACATCCCGCCCCCCACACCCAGTTCAATGCAACCACTGTGAAGACATTTTCAAAAGCAAACTGCACACTTCCCAAGACCAAAGTGGAAAGTTCCAAAGCCCTCTTGCTATAGGATAATGGTATACAATCTGCCAAATCATTTACAAGTGCATCCTATGAGCATCTACAGGGATGCATGGATCGAGACATCACAAATAAAACCAAGATGCACTCCTCCAAAAATACGAAAACAATCTGGTGGTCGTTGCCCATAAATAAGCTAGACACCAGAAGGAGGAAACTAACACCTGATAGAGCCAACTTCACTAAAGGAAAGGCATCACTGATCATTATTAGGATGAAACAATGATCGCTCATAAAATAATCCAAGGACAGTTTCTAAAGACAAATCGCCAAGGAATGTAAGAATAACAACCACAAAGCCTTCGGTAGCTATATCAGACATGTAGGTGTCAACTTCCAAATATGCTGTCAGCTACTGAAAAAAGTAATGACATACACCAAACCAATTTTCATTGCCACACCCAGGGGGACAAGTGCAGTGTAAACACCCCCCCATCACCCCCAAAAGGGCCTGTGTCTATCACAGAAAGATGCAGAGACACAGACGTCATGGACATGCAGGTAAAGACAGCCCTCACCAAAGCTAAGAACATAGCATCAATGTGACTGTAAGTTGTCCCAGGTTGCGTCTTACACTAGGCCCACAAGGAACTACACCCTCACCTACATTCACTGTCCAGACTCAAGTGTATCACAGGCTATGTACCCAAAGAATGGCATACACTAACAGTCATCCAGCTCCACAAAGGGTGTGCCAAAACAGAACCTGGAAACCATTGCCCAACGTATGTACTCAGCCTGGTCTACAGAGCTACTGAGCAAATCGTCATGGAACCCATACACTGAGACATTGGAGATCTCCAGACACTGGACTCTAAACAACTTCACCTTGTTAAAGGCAGAGCCTGGCTCCCAAACTTAGTTGACTTATTTAAAACAATTAACATGAACATAGATGGAGGTGAAAGTAGTCCACACAGCCCAGCTGGACCTCACTAAGGGCTTACCACACCATTCCCCACTCCATCATCATGGACAAGTGTACCAGCTTGAACATGAACAGCTATGTCACAGGATGGGTGGCCAAGTGGCTCACAGATCAAACACACATGTTCATAGTTGCGGGTGCCATGTCCAACTCTAAGCCAGTCACAAATGGCATCACACAGGTCTTGGTCCTGGGACCCCACCTGTTCAGTCGATACTGCTCAGAGGTACAGGCAAGCACGGCAGGTGTAAGGCTGAACAGATTTGCAGATGACTGGAAACTGTGGTCCATAACTGACTGTACAGCTGACACAGACATCCTCCAAAAGTGTCTTACAGAGACAGATACCTGGTGTCAAAACAATGCCCTCAAGCTGAATGGCAAAGAATGCATAGTCATCCCCTTTGGGTAATACAAAGTGCACACAAATTACCACATAGGTGGTAATCCAGCATGTACGGAGAAAGTCATTATGGCCCTGGGGACACAGGTAGATAGTAAACTCACCTTTGATGATCACATGGCCAAAGTGTTTAGACATTCCTTCAATGTAGGCCATCTAATGTCACCTAATGTAACACACTTTGTATAGTCTGATGATGTCACCATCCTACAAATATACCTGTGGAAAAGAAAACTCCCAGTAATATGTATAGCGCGTCATGTTAATGCGTACTCCTTTAGTATCATGAAGTAGTTAGGTAGGGGTTTGAATCCTGCACCGGGCAACTGTGTGTGTGTGTGTGTGTGTGTTCCCCTTGGGAAGAAACAACCTTTTAGGAGAGTAGTGAAACACCTCAAAACTGGTAATGTAACCTTTGTCAAGTCTGATGATGTCACCATCCTACAAATATACCTGTGGAAAAGAGAACTCACAGTAATGTGCATAGCGCGTCATGTTAGTGCGTACTCCTCTAGTATCATGAAGTAGTTAGGTAGGGGTTTGAATCCTGCACTTGGTGAGTGTGTGTGCTGTATGTGTGTGACACTGTTGGTCAATGTGTTGTGGATTTTGCTTTTACCACTGTATGACATATCAGTATGCATTGCACATGTGAGCTAGCTGTGTGTCAAATACATATCTGTACATGTTACCTCAATGATTGCATGTGTGGGAACCCTGCTTTCTCCAAGAATACAGCTGTCATCCTTGCCAGACTGTGCTGCTGCTTCCCAGACCTTAGGTCACATCTGTATGCTTGTGACAAGGCCAGCCACTGCAGTGATCCCTGGCCTAGGTCATCTGTGTCACACAAAGTCATTACGATTCCTACTGGAATGTGTGAGTGAGGGTCTATGGCCGAGGTATATGTCAGACCTGTTCAAATGCAGCAAAGTCTGTCCATGATGACTATTCATAACAGGTGTAGAACAAACTGTAGATATGCACGCAGACCCATTATTGCTTATGTGATCCACCAAGGGATTCCAAAATACCTTTGGAAATGTGATTAACAAAGGAGAGATGACATAACACTTGGTTGCATGTACACATCGGTACCTGTTCCTCATGTTGGTGGCTACTACCTATGTGGTACTGTGGGGATAATATGTTCCTTAAAGGTGGATGACTATGCTTAGTTTGGCTTATAGCTTTACAGCATGGCTTTGACAACAGGCATCTGTCTGTATGATACCCTTGTGGAGGATGTGTGTGTCATCTGGAGAATGCATTATAGGTCACAGTATGCATTACCAGATGTGGACAGACATATCCCTACTGTGATTGCTTGTACCTAAGAGAGCTATATGCCAAACAGGAGTGGTCTCAGTAATGGGTGCAGGTGAATACCAGTGGTTACTGGCATTGTATAGTACCTGAAGGATCCAAATGTTGCTGTGTGTCCTACATCTGTGTGCCGGTTGTCAAGACATCATCTAACGATTGGTTATGGTCAGGCTGTTGAAGTGATGTATACCACCAGAATGCAAAACAATGACATATAGTAACAGTATCACCCACAGCACAGTGTCAAACCATGTCATACACACGTGTAGTCAGGTTCCGGAATGTGTGTAGTACAATGCATACTGGCCACCAATAGAAACTATGGAGTGTTACTGTGTAATACAGAGCATGTCACCCTGGCCATGTGTCCACTATGCACGTACATGCAGACAGTGCAACTCCACCATGTTCACAACTGTACACCTGCAAATCTGTGCTACACACATCCCACACATAGTGTCCACTCTCTAACACATGCTGCCAATACTGCACACATCAGCCAAGTGGCACGTGGCCAGACAATACACAATTGGAACCAACACTGGTGTAAACAACACTACAATGACAATCATAGCTTTAATGCATCATGCCTGCTCAGCTACACCTTCAAGCATATCATTACACTCTACAGCTGACAACATGCTAACATTGCTATACTGCTATATAGACACCCTGTGCATCAGCACCATGGTAGCCTGTTCCTGCATCAATGTTACAGATGACAGGAGGCGGCACAGGTTTCATCATATGCACAGGGTGTGTTGTTAGTTTGCCAGAGGCCTACAGTGAGCCATCCAATTGACATGTATGTGTGTGTGTGTGTGTGTGTGTGGGGGGCAAGAATACTGGAATGGGCCAATGTTGTTGTAATGTGTGCAGGTATGTGTTAGCCCTAGGTGTCTGGAGTATGTGTGTGTGTCTATATGCACACAGTTCTACCATGTGGCTGCCATATACAGGTATTTGTGGGACAGCCACAGACTGTACCTGCGAGGCTTTACAGATCACCGTCTCTGGCCATGGATACGGTACCTGTGCCTGGCAGGGGTGCTACTGACACACTATCAGGTACTAAGCCGGACTGGATACTATCCCCAGAGGTGGATGGATGTACACTGGACACAGGTCCCTGCTGGGACTGTCCAGAGCCACGTGCACATGGTCTTCTAGGACATTCTACAGACAGCCCACCCCCAACATTGCTGGGGCTGGTACTGGCACTACGGAGCGGCTGTGGTTTGAGGGACATCTGCGGTGACTGCCAGCTGCTGATGTTGCTGGCATACGTCCATGTTGACGTCTCAACCGTCCCGCACTGTCCTGACACACTGACATGACATTGCGGAGGATATCTAATGCCTCTCCCCAACGTCTATCAGTGACCTCAATGTAATGACGGATGGCACCTGCTAGGTCATGGATACTGTCAATGACGGCGGTGTTATGTGCTCTCTGTGCCCTTAGTCCCTGTCTGGTGTACCGTTCCATACGTGCCTGTGCCTCCATGACAGCCTGGAACATGCGTGACATTGTCAGACCCGTGGCACATCTGCCAGTGGCATGATGAGCAGCAGTGCTCCTACGAGAACCCCTGGATATCTGCCTATGTGGTACCCTTCCAGACATCTGGGTATGGCTGCTGTGTTGGGATGCATGTGCCATGGATACCACACTGTCCTACCCAATGCCAACTGTACGCTGTCCCTCAGCTATGGGCATTGGTGATGGATGTATTGGCAGTATGACTGTATGCATGGATGGGGTGGACAGCTGTGTACTGCCAATTGGTGGCCCAACGACAGACCCTAGCAAACACGCCTGTGCCTCAACACACCTATCTTCATTATCACTATGTGGCTCAGTGACATCAGTTTCCCTGCTGCAGTGAACCAGCCCTAACACAGCACCTGTGGGAGGGAGACAGGAAACACACTTTACGACCTGTACATGATGTCGGCACACATGAACACATGCATACATGAACACATGCACACAAATACACTCCTCACTAGAGCAGATACCCACACACACCACCAGCAATCCAAAACATACTTAATAGTGGTTGAAGGTGGGTTACAGTATCACAAGTCAAACAGTCATATCACACATGTCAGCATGCAGAAAGTTTGTTGCTCAAGACCATGCAATGCGAGTGTAGACAGCCCGTGTTAATAACAGTATACATGGCTTTGATGCATGTATTTTGTTGTTCAGTGATTGGCCTCACCCTGGAACGCAATGTGTGCATGGACACAACATTGCTGTGCAAGTGTTAAAAGGTCTGCAATGTCTTGTGCACCATCACTCACAGGTATACATACCATGGCTGGATGTGTATCTGTGTGTCACATAGATATCCATTTCTGATTACAGTGTCTGTGTCTGTAGCAGATAATTGTGGACACAGGTTTAGCACATGCATGCTATGTATACACACAGGATGAGTGGTGCATGTATATGTGATGGAATACCATTGCTCAACATGGCCATTGTACAGTGGGTATGGTGAGTGTAGGACATATTGTGGACATGCCAGTGCCAGCCATGACATGGCATGCTACAACATGACTGCAACATTAAACATCACACATACCCAATGTGTGCCATGTGACCTGTACACTCAATAACATTACAAGACATATATGTGTCACTTTGTACAAATGGTGATTGCTATGCATATTGTGTATAGGTGCATATGTTTGCACGTACACAACATTGAGGTGCATAGCAATGACTACTATATGTAGTACTGTGGTCACTGTAACTGGATGGGGTGTACTACCATGAGCCATCATCATCATCATCATGCATCATGTGGTTACTCAAGGCTACTAATGTGTGCCAGACTGCCACCTAGCATGCTGTACCTGAACTGCAGTACTGTGGCTACAGTCATAATTACACAGCCACTTGTTACATGGGTTTGTAATGTGCCCAATAGGGAGCATTGCCTAACATGAATATGTTATGTGTTGAAGAGTGTCACACAGCCCCATGATAGGCCTCTACCCCTCAGGTATATTATGTGTGCTGTGTGGTTGACATGTGGGATACTGAAGTGTGACCTTACAGCGGGTGTCTGGATACGCTATGTGTAGCATGTTAAGGTTTACTGCATATGACAAAGTTGTGTATGTTGTGTACATGTGTATCAACTATGCCTATCCAATGTCCAGTACGGTGTTGCCACAATTGTGTGTGATGCTCTGTGTATTGCATGTGATTGAGGCAGCTACTGTCATTACTGAGATGTGCATAGTCTCACAGCAAACATGCACAGCATGCATTATGCATAGGTGTGTTACATGTACATGGCCTACACCTCACCTATGACATGCACATTTCATTAGCAATATTAAAATTATAACACCTTCACCAGCATCAACTGGCTGCCTTGCTGTCACCCCAGAGGGACCTACAAGAACATGAGACAGTTTGTCAGTGGCCACAACTGTGCCACTGCTACTGAGTTTGCTAAACTACACTAGTACAACAGTCGATGGTCACAGGCGTACAGATTATATTCCAAATATCAGTATTGCACAACACTATGCAGCACAACTGCTAAACACACAGTACACGTCTCACATATGCATAATCTACCAATACAGGTAGCAGTAGTCTACAGATAGGTCATGTTACCTGCACGCTCCATATCAACATGCTGGGTGGCTCCGGCCTCCATGATGACACATGCAAGTTGCTGTTCCTGTTGTTGGCAAGGAGCCACCATGCTTATGAGCAGCTCCTCGACTCTGGTGAGGGGGGGATGAATGGCTACCCCACCACCTGTGGCAAGCTGTTTTCGACGGATATCAGACGCACGCCGCCGGACATGTCTAATTAAATCACTGCAGTGATGGCGTACCTGCTCATATGTCTGGTTATGCATGCCTATGTCATTTACCCGACGAACAAGATCTTGCCCCAGTGCAATCCGCTCATGCTGGTTCTAGTGAACAGCAGGGTGTAGTGCTGCACCAGGCTGCTGTGTATTTTGGCTTCCTCTGCAGCTTTATAACACGGATTTCTTTGGTGGGACATGCCCCTGGAAGACAATTAAACAAGATGTGTGAGCAAGTCATGTGGCACACAACATCCTAAAGTACAGATAGCAATTAACTGCCATATTTAGCATCCGATTGGTTGTCAGAGGATACACATGTTCAATACCACATATTAGTGCTCAGGCCACAACTGGCTGACAGTGGCTGGCACGCTCTATATATCAAACCATGTTCTGCACAGCAGCAAAGAGAAGCCAGTATGTAAGACTATACACCAGTACATGGCACACAGTATGTGACACAATGCACCACCTAGCCACAGGAGGTATATATCAAGCTAATGCATAAAGAAAGATGTCATCCATTGCAATGAATGTAAAGTACAGTTACAGTATTACCAGTATACCACACTAGTCATTGATACCAAACCCCTGCCTAACCTATGTGCACAGTTGTTAATATAGGTGGCATACTGCTGTTCCACACTATACATGTTGCTAGATACACACGTGTACCCTGTAACACAGATATGATTGAGGGCATGGTACAGGCATAATTACACACACATCAGACATACATACAACACACAAATGTATGCCAACCCAGATGAGCTTTACCTGTGTACCATACAGTACTGTGTGTCACTACTAACAAAACCTTATGCCTGAGGTATGTAATCTGTGAGGACTACAGGGAACACACAAAACAGTGTTTCCAAGCAATGTGAACATACACTATACTGTACTGTTTAGGCCTACAGCTTCAGGTAGTAGTACAGTTCATATGGGAGTTGGATTCACCAGCAGTACCACTCACTAAGCATACATGTATTGCTTTAGCCTACAATGGGACACCACAGTCGACAACAAGGGACTACGTCACACCGTATGCCATACTACTTTTTCTGCCTAGCAATAGCAGACACATATTTTGCTGGGATCACAGCTAGGACACAAACTACCATGACAGAAACAATTTCACACTAAGCTATCACACCTTTACAGACCTTGCACATTCACCAACACATTCACCATCACACTCAGTCAACCTCACATAGCAATTATTGTACTAAGTACATGTGTGTGTGCATCGTGTCATAGGTAGGTAATACGCTATTGGCCCTAGGGCCTACAGCAGCCTAGCCATATGCTACCCTGGCCTTTGATACACATGTAATTTAATTTCACTTGCCCCTGTCAACCAGAGCCACAGAGGTGATTCTCGGGGTGTATTTCCTATCTCCCAACCAATCATCAGGAGTATTTATGACAACTGCTAATGAGGAGTTTTGTTTGCTATTGATAGGTGGTTTGTTCCAGAGTATGGCATGTCTCTGAGATAGGAATCTATCCCTCCAGCATGTGCTGCTTAGTGAGCTGACAAGGTTTAGGGCCCTAGAGCATTATCTGGGAGGGACTGTAATATGTTTACGTGGAGGATGTCCAACAGCTATGGGTGTGACACAGCACTGTATGTTAGGCAGAGGTCACCTCTGGGTAGGCAGTATGCAACACAGTGCAGCTGTGGTTTTGTGAGTCGGTCTGCATAGGGCATCTGTTTGAGGCCGGTATTACTCTTTGTGAGATATGTCTGTGGCCGTTCCAGTTGCTGTAGTTGTCATGTGAGGTACATACCACATGGGGCATTGTACTCTATAATGGGTTTTAAGTGTGATGAGTAGAGGGGAACACTGACCTATATTTCCCTAGATGACACACCTTTTGTGATGACGTGTACCACATAGACAGAGTACATGACTAGTGTGGCACTGTGATTATCAAAGGGGAGGCTACTGTCCACCTGTGTCCCATGTTCCCTTATCACACCTTCAGTGTTAGGTAGACTACCACCTATGTGGTAGTTAATGGCTACAGTGTTTTGGCAAGAAGGGATGGCACTGCAGTGTCAACATTGAGCTTCAGTCCATACTTTGGTCACCAGGCACCTGTCGCAGTAAGTATGCCCCATGTCTCTCTCTCTATATATATCTATATATATATATATATATATATATATATATATATATATATATATATATATATATATACACACATACATACACACATACATATAAACATCCATTGCTGTACATATAGATGTACATATAGGCACATATACAGTCCACTTTTCATGGTGAGAATATCAATTATGCGACAGCTGTGAGATATACAGTTATGTAATAATATTGCACAGTGTTGTGCAGACTGCATTGAAGGTGTCCTCAGCCCATGTAGCTTTAGCAGGCCTCACTGGCTGCAACACTGCAAAACTGAAGAAGCATACCCACAGCGTTTAACCACCATGTCATATACCAGCACCGCATGCTGTTTTCTTTGCCACACACTACAACCTACATAGAAATATGCACATAACCTTCAACAACATATACATATATATATATATATATATATATATATATATATATACACACACACACACCCTTCACAAACAGTTGCAGTATGTCCCTTGCCCTATGCACATGTATAGATACATATAGATACGTACTGCTGCCACATATGGATGATTCACAGTATGTACTACATGCCAGCAAATACATATGTGTTGCATTCCTTTCCTTTGTATTTCTCTGTTCCGTCTGTTTTTAAAGGAAATTATTATTATTTTTTTTTTTTGGTTTGGGTTTTCTCTGTCTGTTAATGTTGTTCTTTCTTTTTCTGTGTCTCTCTGTTTCTGTCTCTCTCTCGCTCTCTCTCTCTCTGTCACTGGAAATGGGATTATTGCATGTGTGGACAGCAAGTACGGCCTGCTTTTCTAGGTATCTGCACATGTGCATATGATGGCCTCTGTACCAATTGGTGCCCACCATTTACTAATTGCATGCAGCCTGCTGTGTGGTAATTGCAGTATTCACTGTCATAGCAGCCCACTGCTATAAAATGCTAAGTTAGGTAGGCGTAGCTCTTTCAGCTTTCCAAAGTGGGGCCCATGCTTGTTTGCTGTGGACACCATTGTGTCAGTCAGAAGGTTGGTATACTTGTTATATCTGAAGCTAGGGTTGTAGCCAGTGATTTGCATGTTGTACTCAAACCTGAATGTTGCTGCTTCTAGTACACACTTGTCTGTAGAATTTTACTCACCCCTCCAAATGCTTACACAAGGTACATGGGAGTATGTACTTTCTTTTCTAATTAGACAATTAACTGCCATACAAAAGTAGTTATGGCAATGTATTCTTCTGGCACATGAACTGTTTGTGAACTACTATAATGTAAATATTAATTAACTCACTTCTGAACAGTTTGTTATTTGTGTTGACATTAGCACAGGCTGCTCAAGACAACTGGACAAATTTCAGTACTGAGTATGCCTACCTACATCCTTGGTAGAGCCTGAATACACAGGTATACTGTTCTTTTGGGTAGGGGTGCAGAAGTACAGAGATCATTATATATTATTGTGTGATGTTTATCTTGCTGAACATACAGGGTTGCTGTGTACCTGTTAGTCTATCAAGGCAAGTAGTCTGTCTGCGTAGCTCCCACCTGTGGACATATCCTGATGGTAGCCAGAGGTTAGCCTATTATTCTTTGTCTGTACACCACACCAGTCTTTTCAGCACTGGAACAAAGGCATTGTCACAGTTGGTTGCTACCAGTACATGGCTACATCCTTTGATATTTCTGTGTTGTACTCCTACATAAGGGTATGCTTGTGGGACTCATTCCAAAAGCTATTTGCAGAGTGTGTAACAACAGAAAAGCTGAAATGCCTGTGTGTTTCTGCCTCTGATACACTCAGGTATATATTTGAACAGCCTCAGGGAAAGGTACATATAAGTGAGGTACACCTGTAATATATTACAGACATTAAGTTGAGACTGTGAGAGAATCAGAGCATATGTATTAATACACCTTTTCTGATGTGCAAGCAGTGTGTACTCTTAATTACTGACATTATTCATTAAGTGTAATTCCCCACTTTTCTGCCTAACGTCAGTACTTTTCAGAGGGATTCTGAGGGACACAGCTAACATTTGTTTATGAATCAGGGACATCCCTGAAAAGCAATCACATTTGGGAAGTATGGCCTCTGCCTATTCAAATATGCCAGTGTTTATCCTGCTCTGATACTGTGTGGGGTTTGTAAAGTGCTACTGTAACATTATTTCCTGCTAGAATGGCTGGTTCTCTTTTCACAGTCATGTCATGCAATTCCACAACAACTGCTGGTAAAGATCCACAGAACAAGATTTGTGTTATGGCATTCCTATTTTCCCTTTACATTCACTCATTGTAATACATGATATATTACAGCACCAACTTGTTGTATGTCTACTGTGGCTTAGTGGTACTTCATGCAGTGTAGTGTGTCTAAGGTCCGGGGTTCGAGACTGACAGAGGTGTTTTATTTTGCTGCTCAGCAGAACAAGGGCCCTGCCATGCAGAGTGACTAAGGCACTTTTAAGCAGTTGTAAGCGGGTTTGCGCGAAGCTTAGCAATACTTAGCTAAGTGCACACATGCCCACACTCGCTCAAACCCGCTAACTACTGCTTAAAAGTGATTACTCCCGCTAACGCCCGCACTAATTTCTTTGAAAGAAAAGAAAATGAGGAGATAGGAAAGTGGTGAAAAAGGGGGCACAAAGAGGGAAAGACAGTAGGGAAACTAGCTCGGGATGTGCAGGACGGGTGTAGGGAAGGTCCATAGCTGCCTATTTCTTTACCAACAACAGCTGTGCATATGTTAGAAATTTGGAGTGAAATTTGAAACCTTCCACCCCTGAGAGAGGGGTGAGGACAACAAAGTATGTTGTACTGCCAATTATAATTATCAGTTTACATGTCCATCGGACATGTGTGCGAAATGGGCAGCTATGTATGGGGCGTAATTTTTTTGTGGGAACAGATTGCCCTTTTTTTTTTTTTTTTTCAGGTGAGAGAGTGAAATGTGAGGTAGAGGAAGTAGGTATATTTGGGGAGGTAGGTTGGGGAGGTAAACAGACAAACAAGATGCATACAGGGGCAGAATATGACACATGGGGTGGGTGAACACAATTGACTAGGAAGGATATTTGGAAATCGCAAGCCCATGAGCCCACAGATGGTAACAGTGGAACTGAGATCCCCAGCCATAGACAGTCACCACTGCACCTCCACAGCCCGAAGGGTGGCTGTGCTGGGGGCTGCGTAGGAGGGGCAGGCTCACCCGTGAGTCACGCCACTCTTGCCTCGAGCTGGCGTAGGGGATCAGCGACTAAACGCTGGATCTCCCTATGCACCACAGCCCGGACCCTTCGGAGGGTGACAGGTGGCCCTTCTCTGCCCACGCTTGCACGGGGGGATGAGCCCCATCCCCTGCAGTGCTTCCACCTGAAGGTGGCACAGGACCAATGGAGGCGGGGAGGCGGGGCTCGGCACTGGACCTGCTGGCGCCAGGTGCAATCGCCAACTGAGGAGGGACAGGTGGGTCCGCTGGGACCGGCCTTTCCATATGTTCTGTGTTTAGGTGTGTTTAATTACAACATAGACAACAGCATTCCAAATTAGTTGTAACAGCATGCAGTAATATTCCCATTAACCCAACACACCAGGGTTCCAACAGTTGAACAGCAAGCATAACACATGCATATACTGAACGACAGTGGACATTCCAACAGCATACAGGGATGATTGGTGGCAACAGGCCACCAAGATTGTGGTGTTTGAACAGGGCACATGCATCAAAGTAAATGCAGATATTTATAGAACAATAGGACATATGTCCCAACAAATGTTTTGAGATTAGACATACCCATTGAGGTGTGGAATTGCATTGTTTATGCACATACGGTAGGGTGTAAAAAGATACCTCCATTAACATCTTATAAGTACTTATAGTTTACACTACATTCCTATTGACTGCAGCTGTATATCCCCTACATGTATTATTACACTAGGCAACGTGCATTAGGTTGTGTAATGGGTTTGGCTAGTTCATTATATATCTGACATATTAACTGTCCAAGATGCAGGTGTTACTGCTACATAGTTATATATTGTATTTATATTTATATAACTACATATCTGGATGTGTTCACGTGACATTTTCAGTTATATTTCAACAGAACCCTACATTTCAAGTAGCACACTCACATTTCTGGGGAACACATTAACAAGCTGCTCGTGTGCCAGATTTACCTATGCATGCCAGCCATTAACCAATTGTTGAGGACTGTATATATGCTTCACAGCTACTGGCACTTCCTTCATCCACTTTATATGGGACTGCCCAGCTGTGGGTTGACAGCGCTTAATACAACAGTACAATTTATATAATGCAAGGGTACAACATTTCAAAGTAAGTGACACGGACACACTCCAAGTATTATACCTTTATTAATTACATTACACACTTTTCTAGAGGCTCTCTCATTTATTTGATATTACAGTGCATGCAGAAGACTTATTCAAGACGTATTATACCTTTATTAATAGGTTACTACACTCTTTTTCAGGCTCGCTCACTTATTTTATATAACAGTACATGCAGAGATATTATTCAGGACTTATTTTACCTTTATTAATGGGTTACAACACTCTTTTTCTGGCTCTCTGACTTATTTTATATAACAGTACATGCAGAGAAATTATTCAGGGCATTTTATGGCTTTATTATTGGGCTACATCACTTTTTCAGGCTCTCTCACTTATTTTATATAACAATACACGCAGAACAATTACTAACCTGCCTGGTGGCGCAGCCTTAGCAGTCTATCTGCATAGGCTTGCTGATTCACAGCACGTACACCTGCAGCTGTGAAGTAAATGAAGGGATATGGAGACATACCTATCCATTATATAGACTACAATAGCATGTCTTACATACTTCATTCCATGGCTACCTACTCAGTAGTGGGGCATCTTGCATGTCACGGGCCTCCTGTATCCATTGGTTCAGTAGGTCCTGCTTCTGTCTCTTCAGGTCTGCATGGTGGTGACGGACCTGCTCACCAGTCCGAGGGAAGCCTGTGGCACTGGTGAGATCATGAGCTAACCGGTTCCAAGCCTCTGCTTTGTACTCTGTCCCTTGAAACTGGCCCTGCAGGAGTCTTGACTCATGATGATGGACAAGGAGCCAAACCATGTATTTTGACTCCTCGATGCCCCAGCGTTGCGCTCGAAAGCGAGTACCCTCTCCAGCACCAGCCATTCTGACTGCAGATGGGAGCTACAATCAGTTATGGTGAGTATTCCCGCCTATGGAGCTTAAATATGCCGCATTTCCCACACTTATTTGTGATTGTCCGTTTTTGAAAATTCTCTGCTAACAGCAAACCTGCTTAGCAATGGTTAATCTTCCATTTATAAGTATATGTATGTTAACAGTGCATGTTTATGCTAAGCTGTCATGGCTTAGTGGTTCAGTACTTTGATTATGGTGCACAGTGTCCCAGGTTCGAACCTTGTCACTGCTTTTTATTTTACGCCTGTCCAGACAGGCTAGGGGGTGTGGCTATGTTTAGGCAACTTTGTTTTACGTTGCTCCACGTTGCCCGACAGTGCGCAGCTCTGTGCAAACCTATTGCGCTGCGTAAAGTGCTGCTTAGCTATGGGTAATTATAGTGCGCTGGGTAAAGTGCTGCTTAGCTATGGGCAATTATATTGTGCTAGGTAAAACGCTGCTTAGCCATGGGCGATTATATTGCGCTAGGTAAAACGCTGCTTAGCCATGGGCAATTATATGTCAATAGCCTTAATGCTGCTCACCTTCTTATCTTTATATATATATATATATATATATATATATATATATATACACACATTTTGTTCACTAACACATAGGCCATTTCAATGCTTTTTACTAATATTTCATTCATATATGTCAGGAATTATTTTATATACTAATTTACAACATAAAATAGACAGGGGAGTGGTGGGACTAGAATGCCTCCTCTTTGTGCGAACACTCTACCACTACGCTATTGCTATTTGGCTTGATTTGCATAAATATTTCTTATTATGCTCTTTGATGTCGAAATTGCTAACTGCAGCTAAGCAATGGGCACACCCGCGCAAATACGGGCAGCTATATTGGGAATTATAAAAAAAAAAAAATAGTTTACATTTTACAATTACAAAGGGGTTTAGTATGTGGGGATGTGTACTGTTTGCTATGTGTACATTTCAGCGGACTCGCTCATTGCACTTGTCATTTTCACTGTATATGGTTGCAGGGGCGTGGATATTTGGACTGCTCAGCAGTCTGACACGCCCCCTACAGTCTTACACGCTCCGTTGAGTCAGCACCCTCATACATATGCATGATGCGCTGACGTCATAGTCTTAAACGGCAGTCTCAGAGTAAGACTTGGTTAGTCTTACTCGGAGGATTACTGAATCCCCCATTGTTTTTTCTGTCTTAGATGCAAACAGTTCATTCTGGCAAATTTTGCTTGGCCGAAAATCTTCACTGCTAACTACTTTCAGTACTCCTTTTGGCAGGTACAGATTTTTGAGAATGCCATTTGGGATAAATTCCGCCAGTGAAGTCTTCCAGCATGCAATGGAGCAAATTTTTTTCTGGGTATCTGTGTGCTATTACAGTAGATGATATTCTAGTAGGAGTAATGGTGAAGCTGAGCATGACAGAAACCACAAACAGTTCTGGAAAGAGCACGTGAAGTGAATCTTAAGCTGAATCCTCAGAAGTGCAAGTTCAGATTATGGGAAGTTACTTGTGTTGGTCATTTATTTACTAGCTCATGCTTATGACCAGAGCCTTCCAAGCAAACAGCAATTCTTGAGATGCCAGATCCAGCCAATGTTCAAGTCCTGCAACATTTTCTTGGCATGGTTAACTACCTAGGCAAGTTCATTCCAGACTTGAGCCAACTTTCAGCACTGCTTAGAGAGCTGACATGTTAAGATGTATCCTGATCATGGTTAGAACAACACCAGAGAGCATTTGATGTCCTGAAACAGAGAACTGCCAGTCCACCAACTCTAAGATACCATGATGTTCACAAACCAGTTACTCTTTCTTGTGATGCTTCTAAATTTGGTCTTGGTGCAGTCATTCTTCTAGAGGGTAGACCAGTAGCCAATGCATCCAGAACTCCAACCCAAACTGAAATGTACTATGTGCAGACACAAAAAGAACTCTTGGCAATTGTGTTTGCATGTTCGAAGTTCCATGATTATATTTATGGTACATAGACCTATCCAGATTGAAACAGATCACCAACCACTAGTTACTATTTTGAGAAAGACTATGCATACAACTCCAGCCACACTGCAACACATGATGCTCAGATTGCAAAAGTATAACTTCAACCTTGTCTACACTTAAGTCAAACTTCTTTATCTTGCTGATACTTTATCCAGATCACTCAGAAATACCACTGAACAGCATGAAAATGAGAAACTTGATTTTGAAGTCATGGAAGTGAGAAACCTTTCTTCCACAAGTCTTGAAGAGACTAGAAGTCATACAGTCTCAAATCTAGTTCTTCAGATGCTTAACCACTTTATCAGTCAAGGATGCCCATCAAAGCAATCTTGTTTACCAGTAGAAGTGCAGCCATATTTTCCTTATGGAGATGAGATTTTGTTTGACAAGGGTATCAACATAAAAGGTCCAAAAGTGATTGTTCCAGAGTCCTTGCAACAACAGTATATCACTGTTTTGCATTGTGGCCACCCAGTAACTGATTCTACCTAAAGAAGGTTGAGAGAACTAGTATTTTGGCCTTCTGTGTCACAAGATATTGAAAGAGTACTTTCACCTTGTTCTATATATAATAGTACTAAGCCATATCAACAGAAAGAACCACTTCAGCTAAACCAGATTCCTGAACTACCTTGGGTCAACAGTAGCTACAGACATTTTCGAATGGAATAGTCAACATTACTTGGTGTTAGTAGACTCTTATTCAAATTGGTTTGAGATTGACCTACTTCCCTATCTAGCGTCCGGTACTGTCATTACTAAGATGAAGCGCCATTTTGCAGTTCATGGTAGTCAGCACAAAGTTATTTTTGACAATGGTACACAGTTTACAAGCCAGCAGTTCAAAAGATTTGCTGAAGAGTGGGACTTTACTCATGTCACGAGTAGCCCTGATTACTCACAGTCAAATGGTTTGGCAGAACGTGCAGTTCAAAGTGCAAAACAATTACTAGAGAAGTCGAAACAAGGCAATAGTGATGTTTTCTTGAATCTCAGAAATGTTCCTTATGATAAACATCTTGGTTCACCTGCACAGAGACTTCTGTCGAGACAAACCGGAACCACACTACCAATTAGTAGTTCATTATTGGTTCCATGTGTCAAGAACAACAGATCGTGTTACAGAAGCGCTTATCCCAGAAGTCCTATTATGATATCAGGAGACAGTGAGGATGTAGACGTCCAAAGGTGTTGACTGGATCGGTGTCGTGAAAAGTGTATGTCCAGAGCCAAGATCATGCATTGTGGAATCGCAAGGAGCAGAATTTAGGCGGAATTGGAAACATTTGGTACCAGTGTCCGAGCCTGTACTGCAGTATCATACCTGCGAGAAAGACTCTGTATCTCGGAGTGAGTTATCTAGACTTCCATTTCCAGTGGACCTTCCAGTAAATATCCTTGTTCCTGAGAAGAATCATGAAACTCCTGAAGCAAGCTGTTCACCGATGACTGCCCCTGTTGCTAAACCCAATTCTGATTGCTATATCACTAGATCAAGTCGCATTTCCAGACCATGTTCCAGATACACGGCAACTTGGACATAAGGACATCAATGTTGTGTTAATTTTTTTATTGTCTATACCATTGCATGTTTCTTTTCAAATGTCACTATACTGTAGGCAATTCATTAAAGAGGGAGAATGTAGATCAATATTTATGTACAACTTTAAAAATTTTCTAGGGGCTTGCACAAGTGTATGAGCACGTGCGAGCCTGACTGCCATTTTGAAGTAAGCTGCTGAGATGTAAGCATATATATCTGTGTAGTCTTTCAGTTAACTGGTTCGCTTATATTTTTGTACTGTTGCTATTCATCCTGATGTGTTTTTATGTAATAAAGCATATAAACAAACTACCCTGCCTAGTCGTCTTGAATGGGAAATGACGAGCAACAACCTCTACCTGTATTTTACATTTTAAAATTAGCTTTGTTATTCTTAATTTAAAGATCTATAATTGCCAAAGATTATTCTAAGACACAGGAGATACTACTGTACATTTTATAAATACTCCATCACAGTCTGTGCTTCCTTCAAAAAAATTCTCCTATTGCATGCTCTTCGTATGCAGCAGTTTTATCATAACAAAGTGAAGCCATGAGATGCTCAGGGTGATATCTTTTAACATTTGTATAATCAATACTACCTATAGGTTTCCTGAATAATTTGGCACAGACCTCTTTATTGATAGTCACAAAAAGGTGATATCCAAATAATACACTTGATCCATATTCAAATGTTCCAAATACACAGATTTCAAATCTGCAACCCCTACATATATAAAATAGATTATTGATGTAATGGTAATACATAATGATATAACTCTGAAACCTAGAGCATCAAGTAGAGAAATTAATTGGAAATATTTAACTTAATTATTTTAATTTTATTAAACATTCCTTTTTTTATAGGTTATTTTATTTATTTTTTTTGCATTTATACTGTGTCTTAACATGGACTTCCTCTGAAGGCTTTTTGCCCCAAGTCCCTGGAAGTGCTTTAATATAGTGGATTACTGCCCTTTTTGGTATCTTTTATTTTATTATTATTATTATTTACTATTATTACTAGAATGCTTTTTTTGAAGTTATCTTTCTGTCTCTGCTGTTCTGTCGGGCTCTCGTGAGACAGAAGAAAAAATAATAAGGGAAGCTCAGCTTTTTTTCCGTTCTCTCGCAAAGCCAACTTCAATAAAAATCTTTCTAATGACAGACAGGCAATATTTTTTGCTCTGTGTTTTTTCCACTGTCTCACTAATACAGACGTGTTCACATGTGTGCGCGCGAGCACACACACACACCAGATCCATTTTGAATAACTTACACAGATATACACACATGCTCACACACACAAAATCTCATATCTCCATGCATCATTTCCATCACTGTTTATTAGAACACATGCTTAACACTACCTAAACAGGAAAACAAGGCAATCTGCATTCACTTATGTAAGAAGGCTGACAGCAATACAGTTACCGCTCAACTGTTCAGATTTTTGCAGACTGGCCAGATTTTAGCCTCATATTTTTGGTTTCCTCATAAAACTTGTGGTTTCCTGGAAAATCATTAAGGTATGAAGTCACTAAATAACGACACACACATCAGTTTCAGACGTTTTAATGCATGCTAGCACAGAACATGTTATTCTATCAACGTTCTAAGTTTATAAGAGCAGTACTTAAAATCATTCCCTAGTCCTGGCCTTTGTCTACCCCATTATTTCTATCTTTGCCCAGATTTCTTGCACTAAGAAGTTGAGAGGTATGAAAAAGAAGTTACAGTATGTACTCACCATAAAGTTTCATCTGTGTTGTCCATCTTCATTCTTCCTCAACTGATGGGTTCACATCTGATCCCATGGATCCGACACGGCCATTGCTAAAGCTCATGGCAACCAAAAACTCTTGAGCTTCTCCCTTACCTATAATGCACAATCCCAAATACCTCAAATCTTATTTGCTGCCTCAGTAGAAAGTAAAAGATGGAAATTATTATGGAGAAGCCATATCTGGATCTTATATAAAAAATAAGGACATACATAGGTCCACTAAGTACTCATTCTTCCAGAAGCCTCAAGGATGGGGGGTTGGTGGGAGTGGAGTTGAGGAAGAATGAAAATAGACAACACAGATGGAATGTTATGGTGAGTACATAACTTCTTTATCTGATGTTGTCAACTTTAATTTTGTCCCTAGCTACCTAATCTCCAGGGCAGACTCAAGGAAGGATATTACTGAGCACCACAGAACCAAAGGATGCCCTTCCTCTGGAGACCAGATCTAATTTGTAATGAGTAATAAAGGTATGGGGAGTAGCCTAAGTAGCTGCTGCACAAATGTCATCCATTGACACACTGGCTTGAAATTGAGGAAGCTGCCATGGCTCTGGTGGAGTGGGCTCACACAGGTTTTGTCAGAGCAATGCCAAATTTGTTAAATGCAAAAGAAATGCAATTTGTTATCCATCTAGATAGACTAACTTTGGTAATTGGTTTACCCAATATTGGTTCCACATATGACACAAACAACTGATTGGAATTTCTGATGTTTTTGTTCTATGCAAGTAAAAATGCAACTGTCTATGAACATCCAGTAAATACAATACGTATTCTCCTTTGTTATAAAATTTGGGAAAGGATACTGACAAATCTCTTCCATACTAGTATTTCTCTTTATTCTTGCTCTCTCCTTTTTTGCTGCTTCTCTCTCCTTGATCTTTGATCTCTCTTCTTGGTATTAAAACATGTTAGTATGTTCATCTGGATGTTACTTGTACCCTAAATTGTCGACTTCCTCTTCTTCCTTTTGTCAACTTTCTCTCATTTCTCTTACCCTGCTCTTACTCTTACTACTCTTGTGTTAGAAATAGGTAATAATGTGTATTATGATTTATTTTTTTGTGCTTAAAATGTATTTTTGTTTTTGTTTAAATGTGGAGCTTTTCTCCCCGGGCCTCTGCTGAAAATGGAAATATATCCAGTTGGACTAGCCCGGTTAACAAATGTAAAATAAATAAAATAAAAATAAAATTAATTGATTGATTTATACTGGATTCTGACACCACCTTTGGAAGAAATGATAGGTTGGTACATAAAGTAACTCTGTCTTTAAGGAAATCAAGTATGGAGGTTGTGAGCACAATGCTTGGATCTCAAATTCTTTTGGTTGAGGTAATACCTACCAAGAAAACTGTCTTCCATAAAAGATATTTGAGTTTGCATGTAGCTGAGGATTCAAAGGGAAACTGTGTAACAGATTGCAGGACGAGGTTTAGGTTCCAAGAGGGGCATGGTAGGACTTTTAAAGGGTGGCCTTAAGGGTACACTGCCTTTTAGAAAAGCTTTGCTCAACTTATGGGCGCGAGATAAAGAACTATTTATTCCAACATGAAAACTGGAAATCGCTGCTAATTGTACCTTCACAGTAGAAGAACTATCTCCTCCTTCAAAAACATGTACTAGAAATTCCAAGATACTATGAATGGGGGCTGAGAAAAGTTCAATATTACATTTATGAGCCCAAAAAACAAATCTCTTCCATTTGCTGGAGTACAGTTTTCTGGTGGAAGGTTTATGGCAGGACAAAAGAATATGATGGACAGAAGAAGAGAGCATAGGCTGTCGGGCTATTAATGGAACTGCAGGAACCAGGCAGCCAGCCTAAGATTCACTATGTCTGGATGCCTGCTGGGTGAGAGACAAAGTCCGGAGGTGGATCCAGAAACCAAGGTGGCTGAATCAGGCAAGGTCAAAGGAAGGGAAACCTTACAGCTTACAGAAGAAATTTGGGAATTAACAGTGTAGGAGGATACGTATAAAGAACACTGAGGTGAAGGGGCAATCGGGAAGTAGAGTGTACCTCCGGGGATTCCCCCTTTGGGGGGAATTAGGGCAAGGTAGTTGCCGCATTTGTTTTTCGGGGGGGGATATGAAGAAATCGCAGCAAGGCTGGCCCCACTGTCGGAAGATTGTGTTTGCAATCTTTTTGTTGAGGGACCATTCGTGAAGTAGAAAAACCTGCTCAATTTGTCTGCTATCACTTGGACTTCCCCGGAATGTGCATTGCTAAAAGAAAGCGGTTGGAAGGGATCACCCACTGCCACACTTTGAGAGCTTCTCGACACAATGGGTAGGATTTGGTTCCTCCCTGTTTGTTGATGTACTAGAAAACCGACATGTTGCCCGTTTGTACTGCAACTGTCCCCAAACGGAGAGCATTCTGAAATACCTGCAATGCAGACAGCACTGCTCTCATCTCTAGGACATGTATATGCAAATTGGGCTTCTCAAGGAACCAGGTGCCTTGAACTGTCTTCCCCAGATACTGCCCCCCCCACCCTAGCTGGGAAGCGTCGGTGGTCACTACAGCCTTGGGCTAAGAGGGAATGAATGGATGACCTTGCAAAACCTGGTTCTTGCAAAACCTGGTCTGAATGAATCCACCATTTGAGATCTGTCTTGCAGATGTGAGTGATTCTTATCTTGTAAGACATAGTTGATAAAGAATTGACCATTCAGCAACTAACATCCACTGAAGAATTCTTATATAAAACCTGGCAAGTGGTACTAACATTATTGCTGGTGCCACTGATTCCAGAGCCTGAAGGACCAGTCAAGCTGAAACTGAGGTGCTGCAAATCATCTTTTTGACTTGGAATATTAAATTCTGAACTCTCAGTAATGGAAGGGAAGCAATGGTTGTCCTTGTATTAAGAACTGCTCCTATAAACTCTGAGTTGGTTGCAGATGAGATTTATCATAGTTTATGATTATCCCCTGAAGACAGCAAGTCTGGAGAACCTTATCCCTTGCACATATGAGTCGAGGCCTGCTTGGGGTGATAATGAGCCAGTTGTCCAAATATGGAAACGCTTGGAATCCTTGCAGTCTCAGGTGAGCTGCTACCACTGACATGCCCTTGGTAAACACCCTGGGGGTGTGGTGAGTCCAAAGGGCAGTACTCTGAATTAATAATGACTGGCTCCCAGCCGGAAGTGTAAGTACCTTCTGGACTGTCTGTTCACCTTTATCTGATAGTATGCATCCTGAAGGTCTATAGAGCACACCGAGTTGTCCTTGCCAAGAAAGGGGAGAATGGACTGAACCGTGACCATCTGAAACTTGGTTCTTCAAACTGTCTTGTTTAGTTTGGAAAGATCCAGGACTGGTCTCCAGTCCCTTATTTTCTTTGGCACCAAAAAGAACCTTGAGTAAGTTCTGGATTCTATCTGGTCAGGCAGGACCTCTTGGATGACTTTCTAGCAGTTTTTGTATTTGAATTGCTACTTGTTCCCTCTGACTGGGTGGAACAACAGGAATTTTCCTTGGGCTTGGGGGAGAAAGGGAAAAGGGTATAAAATAGCTTCTAGAAATAATCCTCTGCACCCAAATATCTTTTATTGCATTTAGCCAGCCTGTCTGGTGCAGGGATAACTGTCCCCTGACTGTTTTCAGAGATGGACAATTGGGCCTCCTTTCAGGAGCACTGGTAGAGTTTGTCAAAGAACGATTCTCTGGAAACCTGATTCTGTGGGCCACCTCTGCCATGGGGGCATCTTCGTCCATTAGAATTCCCTCCCCTGCCTCTGGGGGAATCTCCTTCATCTGTATCTTGAAAAAGACCCTGAGACTTCTTAACGCATATTTTATGACCACCTCGTTGATTCCTGGTAAGGGTCCTTTGCGGAGTTGAAAAATGCATTCCCAAAGCAGATAGGGTCTTTCCATCTTTTTCACGCCTGGATAGAGTGTCTTTTATTTTGGGGTTGAATAAAGAAGTACTGTCATTAATGAAAAAAGACTCGAAAGGCTCCACAAACTCACAGAGGCATATCCAGGCATGTCTCCTTATGAAAACACCTGTCCTCGAGGTTCCTTTCGTTACATGTGAGATCAACCTCATGGATGAATTGGATATGGACTGTAGGATCATCAGCTGAGAAGTAACAGATGCCTGAACGTCATCAGAAACAGCACCCGAGAGGGTGTTTGATAACTCCTTGATCAAATCCCTCTGCACCCTAGAAAAGTGTGCCAAACAGTTCAGACACTCCAAAGCGAAGGTCACTGAAGCATAGACAATGCTTCCCAAATCTGTCCATTGACCTCAACTCTCTGTTGGGAGGATGGACAGTGAAACTTTCCTCAGCTAGTTCCTTCTATCTATCCCAGCAGAGTGCTGCCCCCCTGACATCTCAGATGCTCAGGTAAAAGCCGCCCTCTCCAAAGCAAAAAACACAGCATCAATGGGACCAGACGGTGTCCCGGGCTGCGTCCTACATGAACTCCAAGAAGAGCTAAACCCAAACATAAAACTACTGTTCAATCTCAGCCTTATTACAGGATATGTACCAAAGAGTGGCATACAGCAATAGTGGTCCCTCTCCACAAAGGTGGTGCCTCAATGGATCCTGGAAACTATCGCCCCATAAGCCTGACTAGCTTGGTCTGCAAAGCTATGGAAAGGATCATCATGGGCCTCATAAATAAAGATATTGGGGACCTACAGACACTGGATCCTACCCAGTTCGGCTTTGTTAAGGGCAGATCCTGCCTCTTAAACCTGGTCAATTTCTTTGAAACAGTCACCAACGCCATTGACGAGGGGAAGGTGGTCCACACAGCCTACCTGGACCTTGCAAAAGCCTTCGATACAATACCCCACTCGGGCATTATAGATAAGCTCACCAGCTTAAATATCAACTCCTATGTCACTAGATGGGTTGCAAACTGGCTCAAGGACAGAATCCACATGGTTAGAATTGCTGGAGCCATGTCAGACTCCAAACCAGTTACAAGTGGCGTCCCACAAGGCTCAGTCCTGGGACCTCTCTTGTTCGGTATATATTTCTCGGAGGTTCAGGCCAACATGGAAGGACTGTGGCTGACCAAGTTCGCAGATGACTGCAAACTGGGCGCCATAATCGACTCTCCAGCCGACACAAGCATCCTCCAAAAGGGTCTCATAGAAACAGACAAGTGGTGCCAGAGCCATGGCCTCAAGCTAAATGCCATAAAGTGTATAGTCATCCCCTTTGGCAAAAACAAAGTGCCCACAAATTACCACATAGGTGGTAATCCATTAAGTACAGAAGAAGTAATTAAGGACTTGGTGACTCAAGTTGATAGCAATCTCTCATTTGACAACCACGTGGCCAAAGTGGTTAGAAAAACATTTTATATAGCCCACCTAATCATGAAGGGATTCACATCTAGATCAGGGGAGGTCATCGTGCCTCTTTACTCATCCCTCATCAGGCCCATAATTGAGTACAATGCCCCTTTTGGGATGTACCTTACCAGACACCTGCAGCAACTGGAAAGACCCCAAAAGTACCTCACCAAGAGGATCAAAGGGCTCAAACAGATGCCATATGTTGCCCGGTTAAAGAAACTCCAGCTCTACTCAGTGGCATACCGCCTGCTCAGAGGCGATCTGTGCCTGACGTATAAAGCCATGTCCAACCCAGAATTAGTGGACATGCTGCACCTCAGAAAATCCAAATCCCATCGAGCTACGCGCTTGAGAGACTTGAACCTCAGCACTGAAATAAATAGGACATGCTGGAGGGACAGATTCATAACCCAGAGGCTCCCTTTACTCTGGAATAAAATCCCAGTCCAGGTTAGGCAGAGTCCCTCACTGACTCTCTTCAAGAGGAATCTTGATGAGTGGATGGGAGATCGTAGGTTTACCCTGGGTATCACTTCTATGTCACTGTTAGACAGAGGCACAGTACACTAACCTCGAAAAAGGGCATAGCAAAATTAATTTAAAATGGGTGGCGAAAGCCAAACACACTCTGGCTAGGCTTATAAATACCCTAGGGCAGATAGCCTAGTATGAACCTATGAACCTAAAAGGATTCTGCGGATTGGATAGCATTATCCTGTAGTAAGGGGGCTTTGAAACTTTCCACTTCGGTCTTGAGAAGTGTGAAGTTTGCTTTTGAAAAGTTTTTCACAGTGGTTTCACTGACTGGGGGTGGGGTCGGGATGTGGATGCCCAGTGTGATTACTTTACGATCTGATCTTACCAGTGAAGGGTTTACCTCTGGTGTGGAACACTGATCCCCCATGTTGGTGATGATCAGGTCCAGTATGTTGTCACCTCTAGTGGGCATGGTGACCAGCTGTTCCAGGGCGTTTGGGTTTATAAACTCTAGGAAGCATTGGGCAAAGGAGTTTGTACTTGAGTAATTCTCCCAGTCAATGTTTGGTTAGTTGAAATCTCCTAATATCATGGTGTTTGGTAGGACCTTTATATTTTCCAGTGTTCCCAGGAATGCTGAGTGAGGATCCTGAGACAAGGTAGGTGATCTGTAGCAGGCTATGATCTGAATAGCAGCTTTGCCCACTGTTAGTTGCACTTGGATGGTCTCCGAGGCCTCGTGCTGTGCCACTAACCTGGAAGTGTGGGTATCCTTTATGAAAATGGATACACCCCCTCCTTTTGTATTTGGTCCGGGTTTTGGGGCCAAGCTTGGGGGGATTGGGATTTCTTTAAGTGGAGTATGTCCAACAGCTCTGTGTTTAACATAGCTTTGTATGTTAGGCAGAGATCACCTCTGAGTAGGCGATATGCGACAGCTTGTGTTTTGAGACGGTCTGTGTAGGGCATGTATTTGAGGCCGCTAATCCTCTTTGAGAAGTATTTCTGTGGGCTTTCCAGTTGCTGTAGATGTCTTGTGAGGTACATACCAAAAGGGGCATTGTACTCTATAATGGATCTAATGAGTGATGAGTAGAGGGGAACAATGGCCTCTTTCTTTTCTGCATGAGAAACCTTTTGTGATGAGGTGTGCCACGTAGAAGGATTTCCTGACTACTGTGGCGATGTGATTATCAAAGGAGAGACTACTGTCCACCTGTGTCCCAAAGTCCCCCCCCCTCACTAGATAGGCCTTTTTTGGTCCCTCTCCTTTCACTCTTTTTTTGCCTTTGGTACGTATATTCCTCTCTCACTACCCCATTCCTGGTTCCTTAATCTTGGTAAACCCCCTGCTTGCTCTGTCTGATACTCTTTTCTAACCTAGCCACTAGGTGGCGCCCCTCTTACCACTAATCCTACTATCATATTTTCAGAGTATTCTCTCTGCAAATCCTACTGTCCTTTCCTGTTCTATAGTTTACCTTTGCATCTTACTATTTCTCTCAGGAGAAACTCCTCTACCTCACCCAATACTATTTCATTTTCCCCCCACATACCATACAATCTCCTCAAACTCTCTACTGTTGAGCTCTCCCTTACCTTTACACCTGTTTCTCTCTTCTTGCCTGATTGTTTTCTGCAACTACTCATCCAGTTCTTCCCCGCTCCGTTCGCTCCGCTCCCCACCCTACCCCCATTTCCCACCCACCCCCAGGGGTCCTACCTTTATACTAACTTAGACACACCCCTAATTACCTACCTTCCAATCTCTATTTCCTGAGCAACCACCCTTAAACCGCTTACTCCTAAGACCACTCCCTCTCTCTTGTTTCAGATCTATATTACCACTCACTCTTACTAGATACCACATATTCCTACACTCATAAACCTCTCACTCATTAATAACATGCCCCTAACCCTTAACACAGTCTTTCCTCTTTTTCTCCTTAACATCCTGCTTTACTACTACACTCTTACCTCCTACGAACATCTTACGCTTAGCCAAAATCCTATATTACACAAATATGCTACAACCACACTTCCTCTACCTAACCAAACTCATATTAATATACTTTCAACCTGTCCCTGGCTTCCCCCTCTATATCATAAATTACAACATTACAAAATCACAACCACCAAACGCTTCTATATAATACCCATCAAATACACAAAAGTCTTCCAAACCCCACAAACTCTTTTATTGATAGATTGGGACATCCACCCCAACCCTGGTCCCAATACCCTCCTCAATCCCACCACTACTAACCCAACTACAAACCACACTAGCTCTCCCTTCTCCACTGACTCCCTCTCTATTGCTCACCTAAATATTCGTAGCATTAACAACAAAGTAACACAACTCCATGCCTTAATTGATTTCTATGCCTTTGATATTCTCTGTCTCACAGAAACCTGGCTTAAACCCAGCACCAAGGACAATGAATTTACTCCCCCAGGCTATAGTACTCACAGGCAAGATCGTCTTAATAAAAAGGGCGGAGGAGTAGCCCTCCTATACAAATCCCAACTTCAGGTAACCTTAATTAACTCCTTGCCCCCCTCCCCAGCAAACGCTGAAATACTTTGTACCAAATTCCAAATTAATAAATCCAAAGCCATAAACATAATATGTTCCTACATCCCCCCAGGCAATAACGTCAACACCCTAGAAAATATCCTTAGCTGGGCCTCCAGTAGCTTTCCTCAAGAAAGCATAATCTTAGGCGATTTCAACATTGACTGGAACTCCTGCATATCCCCAACTCCCACCACTCACCTTAATCTCTTTGACTTTCATCAAACCATCAACTCCCCTACTAGAATAAATAAATCCACCCACAAACAATCCATTCTAGACTGGATACTGACCAACAACAACCCCCTCTCCTATAAAACAGGAATACTCCCTGACAACATAAGTGACCACCTCCTTACCTTTATCACTAAACAAAAAACCAACAAGCCCAAACAAGCAACTTATCATACCAAATACAACAATACAGATTTTAACCTAGCAACCTTTCAAAATGAACTCAAAGAATATAACTGGTCCACTCTAAAATACCTCCCAATAGATGAAGCAGTAACCCATTTTAACAATACTTTCCTACTGATCCTAAACCAGCATGCCCCATCCCGCCTAGTCAGAGTCAGTTCCAAAGCAGCCCCATGGCTTTCCAAAACCACTAAACAAACTATGCGGGCTAGAAATAGACTGTGGTCCAAATGGAGGTCAACAAAAAACCCAATTGACCATCAAAACTTCAAATACCTGAGAAACAAAACAAAAAAGCTCATCTATCTGGACAAGAAAAACTACCACCTTCAATACCAACAAAACCAACACCATAACCCTAAACACTTTTGGTCTGGAATAAACAAACTACTCCATCCAGGCAACACAAAACTCCCACCCTGCTGGCCTAGTAGAAACCCAACCTAACATTATAGCCAACACCTTCAACAACTTCTTCTCTCAAACCGTCACCTCACTTGCAAGTACCATGACCCCTCCCACTACCCTCCAAACTACCCCCACTCAGAACAGCACCAATAAGCTAAAGTTTAATACTGTCTCAACAACCTATATATGTAAACAACTATGTAAACTCAAACCCTGTACCCCTTCTGGAGACAAGCTTCCAGCTGAATATCTGCAACTAGCCGCAACTGAAATAGCCTACCCAGTCTCCATCTTAATAAATAGAACCATAACTGAATCCAAAATCCCATCCTGTTGGAAAATCTCCCATATCATTCCCCTTCACAAAGGAGGAAATTCTAACGAACTCTCCAATTTCCGGCCTATTGCCCTTCTATCACCTCTATCCAAAATAATGGAACGCTGCATACACCATCAACTTCTACATTATCTCTTGAATAACAGATTGCTTGTAGACTCAGAACATGGTTTTAGACCCTTCCACAGTACTTCTACTGCCCTTCTCTCCTTCACTGACTCTATCAATAAAAACCGCAACAACAACCTGTTCTCCTCTGCTCTATTCCTGGACCTCTCTAAAGCATTCGATATGGTCAACCACAAACTTCTCCTAGATACCTTGCAATCCCTCTCACTTGATTCACAAGCAGTACAGTGGTTCAACTCTTACCTGACCAATAGAAAACAAGCAGTCCTCTGGGACAGCCATCTATCTTCCCAACTCCCAATTACTATTGGCGTCCCACAAGGATCCATCCTAGGTCCCTTACTTTTCTCTATTTTCATAAATAACCTGCCCACCTCCCTCCCAACCACTACCTGTATACAGTATGCTGATGATTCCACTCTCATCTGCTCTGCTTCTTCACCAACACAACTCCACTCTGCTACCCAATTGGTCTTCACTGCAGCAGAAAACTGGTTTCAACATATTTGTCTCCTCCTAAATCCCAAAAAAACCAAACTACTACTTTTCACCCCAACCTCTAAAGCCACCCTATCACTTTTCTATAGTATCAGGTAATGGCACTGTCATCAAACCTGACTACTCCACTAAGCTGCTAGGCGTCACCATAGACAATCAGCTAAATTTTGACTTACACATTGATTTAACTATAAAGTCAGTCAATAAAAAAATGGGTGCCCTTTACAGAATTAAGCCCTTTCTCACCGCCACTTCCTGAGTGGCTCTCAGCAAACTCACCTCATCTCTACATTAATGTATGCCTCTCCATCCTTTATCAACATATCTAAATCTAATCTTCAAAAAATGAATACCGCCTACCACAGTATAGCCAGATTTGCTACTGCCTCTCCATTCCAAACTCATCACTGTCTTAATTTAAAGAAACTAAACTGGCTCGAACTTCCAAACCTAATACTCCTACAGCAACTAACTATCACTTTTAAAATCCTACACTACCCCTCCAACACACCCATACTAAATAAACTCATCACACCTTATAAAAATCTCACTACACTCAGGTCTGCCAACAAGCTACTAGTTACTACTTTGAAATCTTATAATAAAGCAGGCGATTCCTTATTCGCAAACACTGTAGGTTCATACTGGAATAAACTTCCCACAGAACTGACCTCCCTAGCCTCAGGTCATCTCTTCAGAAAACAGATAAAAACTTACCTACTAACTCACTGGCTATGCCCCTGCTCCAACCCTGACTGACATTAACAAATTTTTTTTACTCTCCCCAGTCCACTCCTGTATCTTTTAGCTCTTCTGTACTAACTTAAACTGTCTTCCACAGTCACTAGTTTGTACCATCTCTCTTCTGTTCAATTTATTGTTGGACTCCCCCTCTGCCCATGCTGTTATTCTCTCTTATTCTCTCTCTCGTTTCATCTACCTGACCTCTAACCATTCATACTACCTTTCTATTTTTCGCTATCTCTGTTTCTTTCCACCTTACTTTTCCTACTGACTGATCCTTAGCCTTACTATCATCCTAACATCTGTACCTTGAGAAATTGCATCTCTGTCAACACTCTTTTACCTCATTTCTGCCTTATTCCTATACTCTTACTTCACATTATCTGTTACACTACTTACCTACATATTTTTACTTTTTATCTACCTTTTTCCTACTTTCAGATAATACCTATTTGTTGAAGTAGAACCTATTTGTTGTCATACCAGCTACTAGTGATATTTTTTAACTTATAATTATCATCTTATGATACTACTAAAACTTTTCTACACAGTACCATCTGAATTTTGATTGTCTTCGACTCAGATTAGTACAGAAAAAATGTATATGCATTTGATATTGCCTATTTTATTACTTTTTATTTGTATAGTTTGATTATTTAGTAACCTCTCAACTGTATTGTCTTAGTCTGATAGTGGAGCTTTTCTCCTCGGGCCTCTGCTGAAAATGGACATGTATCCAGCCAGACTAGCCCGGTTAACAAATGTAAAATAAATAAAAATAAAAATAAAAAAATCACACTTTCAGTGTTAAGTATACTACTGCCTATGTTGTAGTTCATGGGTACAGAGTTTTTCCAAAGGGGATGACAATGCACTTTTTGGCATTGAGCTTGAGGCCATGGCTTTGACACCAGGCATCTGTCTCAGTTAGGCCCTTTTGTAGGATGTCCACATCTTTAGTAGTTTCGATTATGGCTCCTAGTTTGCAGTCATCTGGGAACTTCATTAGCCACAGACCTTCTGTGTTAGCCTGTACTTCAGGGAAGTAGATACCAAACAGAACAGGGCACAGGACTGAACCCTGTGGTACTCCACTTGTCACTGGTCTGAAGTCGGATTTGGAGTCTGCTACTTTCACAGTGTGGGTTCTGTCAGTGAGCCAGTTGGCAACCCAACTTGTGACATAGGGATTTATACCTAGTTTAGTGAGTTTATCTATAATTCCAGAGTGGGGGATGGTGTCGAAAGCCTTGACAAGATCTAGATAGGCTGTGTGAACCACCTTACCCTTGTCTACGGCTTTGGTGACTGCTTCAAAGAAGTCTATCACGTTTAGGAGACATGATCTGCCTTTTACAAACCCAAACTGGTTGTGGTCCAGAATTTGGAGATTACCAATGTCTTTGTTTATAAGTTCCATGATGATACGTTCCATGGCCTTGCAGACCAGGCTCATCAGGCTAATGGGGCACTAGTTCCTGGGGTCCGTGGTGGCTCCCCCCTTGTGTAGTGGGATAACCATTGCTGTGCGCCATTCAGCAGGCACAAAGCCTGAGGTGAGGCTATGACTGAACATGGTACTTAGGTGTGGGTTCTGTAGTTCGTGTAGAACGCAGCTTGGGATGTTATCTGGTCCCATGGATGGTGTGTTCCTGGCTTTGGAGAGTGTTTTTACCTGTGCAGCCGTGATGACAGCAACTTTGCATTCTTCCGGTATAAAGATGGGCTCTTTCATGGGTGAGAGGCGGTAAAGTTAGCACTGATCCTATCTGCCAGGATGTTGGCAGTATCAGTTGGGTCTGTATATTTACTGCCATTGTGCTGTAACTCAGAGCAGATCTGAGTGTTGCCATTGAGATTCTTGACATAGCTATAGAATGCTTTGTGGCTGTCTTTAGAATCAGTGGCGATTTTGTTTTCGTAACTAGCTTTGGAGGATTTTATCAGGGATCGCAGTTTCTTACTGAGGCTGACCAGGGTGCTCCTCCACTCATGGGATTTTATCCTCTTTTGCAACAGTTTCTTCCTTCTGTTGTGCAGTTTGTTTATGGCAGGGGACCACCAGATTGGCTTCCTTTTCTTGGAGGATAGCCTCTTGGTTCTGTTTGGGATAGCACGATCCATGCACTCATGTAAGTGCTTATAAAGTGCAACTGTGTAGGATTCAGTAGTCGTAACTGTATTGTCCATCTGCATGGGTGTCCTGAAGTTCACCACTTCTGTCTTAAGAAGCATGAAGTTGGCTTTGGATAAATTTTTTAACATGGATTCCTTAATGGGGGGGTTGGGGCAGAATGTGGATATGTAGGGTAATTAGCTTATGGTCAGATCGGACCAATGAGGCGTTGACTCCAGGTGTGGAACACCAGTCACTCAGGACAAACCAAACACCGTAACCAACACAAATAACCACAAAGTGAGCTAAATGCTACTCATTGCCAGAAGTCTCAGCCTCCAAATGCACACACTCGAGGCACTTCTCAGTATGGAGAATATTGATATCTGTGCAGTAACAGAAACCTAGTTCAAGGTTCCAGACAGCACACCAGCACTACCAGGATACTACTCATTCCATACCTTCCAGCATCAGAACCTGGATCATAGCACATAGGATGGGGATGTATCCATATTCATCAAGGATACCTACACCTATCTCAACATCCTCTCTACAGGATATATACCCATAGAATGTTGCACAGCAACGTTCTTCCCACTCCACAGGGGTGGGGCCACAAAAGACCCTTGGCATTCATGCTCTATGAGCCTGACAAGTCTGATCTGCAAGGCAATGGAGCCAATCATAATGGAAGTCAACAATAAAGACATTGGGAACCTTTACACTCAGTTGAGCACATCCAGTCTGGCTTCGTCAAATGCAGATCACGCCTCCTGAACTGGGTGTATTTCTTTGAGACAGTTACCCAGGCTACAGATGATTGAAATGAGCTCCACACAGCCTACCTATACCTTGTTAAAGCCTTTGACACCATTCCCCAGTCAGGTATCATAGATGAACTCACCAACCTGGCCATGAATCCATACATCACAAGATGGATTGCAAACTGGCTCACAGATAGATCCCACAAATTAAGAGTTGCTGGCTACATGTCAGACTCTACACCGGTAACAACTGGTGTCCCCAGGGTTCAGTCCTGGGGTCCCTCCTGTTTGGTATAGACGTCTCAAAAGTACATGTCAACACAGGAGGGTTGTGGTTGACTAAGTTTGCTGGGAACTGTAAAGTTTTTGCCATAATAGATTCCCCGGATGACACAATTATTCTCCAGAAGGGACTCTATGAGACAGATGTGTGGTGTCAGAATCATGGCCTCAAGCTCAATGTGGAAGAATGCATAGTAATCCCCTTTGGTGAAAACAAAGTACCCACAAACTACCACATAGGTGTTACCCCCTAAAAACTGACACTGTAATAAGCGATCTGGGGACACAAGTAGACAGTTATCTTTCCTTTGACAACCATGTTGCCAAAGTGATTAGGAAATCCTATGTGGCCCATCTAATCAACAAAGGATTTGCATCAGGATCAAAAGAGGTAGTGGTGGCCCTCTACTCTTAAGTCATCAGACCCATCATTGAGTACAATGCACCACTTTGGAAGTACTCGACTAAGCATATCCAGCAGCTTTAGAGACCACAGAGGTACCTCACCAAGAGGATTACTGGCCTCAAACAGTTGTGTTATGCAACACAACTGGTAAAACTAAATCTGTTCTCCGTTGCGTACCACCTACTCAGAGGCACACTCTGCCTAACATACAGAGCCATATCCAACACATAACTGGTGAACATGCTCCATCTACGGATATCAAAATTGAGTCACACTACACACTCCAGGGATATGGACCTCATCACAACAATGAATACAACATGCTGGTGGGATAGAGTACCATCCCAGACACTTGCCTTACTGTGGAACAGAGTCCCAATGTACATCAGACAGAGCCCCTCACTGACACTCTTCAACAGGAATCTTGACGATTGGATGGGAAATAGACAATTCACGCCAGGCATCACATCAGCAGCCCCATTTAGAAAGGGGCTTAGGGTACTAACTATTAGAACTACGGCTTAGGAGATTACCCAATGGGGTGGTGAAAGCTGCACAACTTGCCTAGGCTAATATATGCCTTCATGAAGATAGTCTACTACATACCTATGAACCTATGTGACAGGTACATGTCTACAGATAGTAGATGTGTACTTCATTGTACAGTCATGTTGTACAGCAGGCACATGGACCACATACTCTGTAATGCTTACAGATACTGATGGCTGTTATGTACAGTGGGTGAGATGTACACCTCATGTCTTTTGTGCCATTGGGATGTGTGCTGGGTGGGACAGTCCTGGATGGCTCCCTGTCATGGTCACTCTCTTACTCACATCTCTGCCCATCCATCTTTGGCTTATTATACTGTGTTCCTCCTACATATATATAGGTACATAGGTAGGTAATAGGTTATGTGCCTGAAGGCATATATTAGTATGGCCAGAGTGTGCAGCTGTCACCACACATGGGGTTAGTTCCCTAGGCCTCTGTGTAGTAGAGCTGATGAAGTGATCCATGGTGTGACAGTTCAGTTTCACATACACTCATCAAGGCTCCTCTGGAAGAGTGCCAGTGAGGGACTCAGCTTAATGTAGGTTGGGAGCCTGTTCCAAAGCAAGGAAAGTCTGTGAGTTAGTAATGTATCCCTCCAATATGTTCTATTTATTGTTGTGATGATGATATCCCTAGAGCATGTGGCACAGTGAGCTTGGGTTTACTTCAGCTAGCACATGTACATTAGTTCTGCATTGGACATGGACCTGTCTGTTGGGCAGAGATCGCCTGAGTACACAGTATGCAACAGAGTACAGATTGAGTTAACTTCAGTCTTGTTGCATGACGCAACTGTTTGAGGCCAGTAATCCTCTTGTTGAGGTACTTCCATGGTCTTTCCAGCTGCTGAAGGTGCCTAGTCAGATTAATTGCAAGAGTGCCGTGATACTCTCTGATGGATCTGATGACTGATGAGTAGAGGGAACCTCCTTTGACCTACATGCAAAGACCTTGGCAATTTGTGGGAACACATAGCATGATTTTCTAACCACTCTGTGAATGTGTTTCTGGAAGTAGAGATGACTATCCACATGTGTCCATAGATCCCTTATTATCACCTCCATATTTAGGGTGTTGGCACCTATGTGGTATTTGTATGACTGTAGCTCGAGGCAATAATTTTGACACCACATCTGTCTGACTGAGACCCTTTTTAAGAATGTCTCTGTTGTCCCAAACATCGATTATGACAACCTTTTTGCAGTCATCCACAAACTTTGCTAACCATAGCCCTCGTGTGTTTGACTATATTTCTGAAAAGTATACACCACACAGGAGGGGTCCCAGGACTGAGCCATGGGGGACAGCAGTTGTTACCAGCTTACAGTCCAACAGGGAGACCACAATTCTTACCTTGTGGGATCTATTTGTGCCCCAGTTGGCAATCCATCAGATGACATACGTGTTTATGCACAGGTTGTTGATTTTGTGGATACATGTGTGTGGGATGTTGGAAAAGGGCTTTTTAAGGTCTATGTAGACTGTGTAGCTCATTTCATTGATGTATATCCTGGGTGACTGCCTTGAAAACTGTCTAGCAGGTTTAGGAACCATGATCTGCCCCTGACCAAACCAAAATGGGTAGGGTTGGGTGTTTGTAGGCTCCCAATAGCTCTGTTTATGAGTTCTATAATGATGGACCCCATGGCCTTGCAGATCCGGCTTATTAGGCTTATAAGACAATAGTTCCCATGGTCTGTTGTGCACCAACACTTGTGGAGAGTGCCAAACGTTGCTGTAACCCATTCAACAGTTTCATATCCTGTACAGAGGGTGAGTCTCAACAGACTGTTCAGGTGCAGGGTCTGTTTGTTTTGGAGTTCACATATGACACAGTCAAGGAAACCATGTCATCCCACAGACGCTGTGTTTTTAGGTTTGACAGAGCTGTTTAACCATTGTACATGTGATTTCTGGGTTTTCACAATCTCCAGGTATGGTAATGGACCCTTTTGTCAGTGAGAGGGGGGTAAATATGTACAAACCTGTCTGACAAGATGTTGGCAATGTCAGTCATGTACATGTATTCATTTACACTTTGCACTGACTCAAAACATATATGAGTTTACATTGATATTTATGACATAGCAAAAGAAAGTTTCATGGTTCTCTATGGACTCTTTGGCAATATTTTAGACAGAACATAGCTTGGATAATGTTAGGAGTGCTCATTGTTTCTTAATGATACTGATCGGAGATTTATTGATGATCTTTGGATTTTCACTTTCTTTGAACAACTTAAGTACTTGTAGCACATAGTCTGATTATGTCAGGGGTCCAATATATTATATGGGTCTGTTTTCATATCACTGTGTGCGCAAAGCAGGATTGGTGAATAGTGACAAGTGTCTGGAGTAAGAACTGCAACTGCCAGATATGTGTGGCCCACTGCTGTACTCAGACATGGCCTAAGTGTGTGAGCATGCCCAGTATGACCTTTCAGTATGTTGTTGACTGACATTTGCTTTGTTTGTTTAAGTGTTTGAGCATGCCCAGGATGACCTTTCATTATGTTGCTGACTGAAATTTGCTAAATTTGTTTGTGTGAGCATGCCCACTAGGGCATATATACTATATGTGTGTGAAAAATAAAGTTGGTTTTTACTTCAGGACTTACCTTTGTGTTGTACATCGAAAGGAAGCACGCTGCGCCTGCAGGGCTTCCATGAGTCAATTTGCTTAGACTTATCAACATTTCTACATACAGGGGGGACAGCTACAGCTATTTTTTGTACATTTCTACCCGGGGGCACACCTGATTGTTACTGTGGGTGTACATAGGATGAGGGGTACACCTGACACTTTTATACACATTTGCTAGGCCTGCACTGCTATGTCAGGTACTCCATTTCAGTCTGTACTGTTGCCTATCGTACTGGCTTGAGGCATACCACTGTACTACAGACCTTAGCTTCCAATTACACGCATATTAGTTTGTGACTTCATAGCCTACCCAACCCACATCACATTGCCTGGTCTGCTATCTGTCTGCATAGGCCTGGGGGAGGTTACTCATATGCCTCTTCAGAGGGCATGATACAGCATTTGTTTGTGTTTGCGTTTGTCTACAATTGTCCTGCTGGCTGTGACTGTTAGGTATGTGACCCCCCCCCAACTGGTATGTGTGAGTGACTTAAGTTGTGTCTGTGCCAGTGAAATGCTGTCATGGCTTAGTGGTTCAGTACTGTGACTATAGTGCACAGTATCCTGAGTTCGAGCTCTGTCACTGCTTTTTATTTTCCTGCTGGGCAGACCTGACTGGTTAAGGAAAAGTAAAGCAGGTGTGAGCGTGTTTACCCAACTTTGTTCGACTTTGCCCAACATTGCCCAACTTTGCCCGACATTGCGCTGGTTAGCTTGGTTCACAGCTACGCACAATTGTATTTAAATATGCTCAATACTGGTAAAATGTGCTTTGCAGTGCTTTATATTGCTTAGAATAGGGCACTCATGCCTCAGGTGGTGTTGCAGGGCTGCCTATGTCAGATGCACATAGTACAATCCCTATACATGTTTGAAAACAGGCAGTGTCAAGTTAGGCATCCATTTTAATGTATGTACGTGTCAGAGAGAGGTGTCATTTCCAGGGTTCCTACTGAGTCAGTGTATGTGCTATGCGTTGCCTCTGCCAAGGCCAAGGCATACTGGGCACACCTCCTTCTGCCTACTGGGGCAGGCTCAGGTTGTTCCTCCTCCGAGTCATGCTGTGCCTGTGCAGGCCTTGGCAATGGTGGGGGGCTGCTTGGCCCTGCCCCATGCTGTTCCTGCTGCAGCTGTTTCCACAGGATCATACTGTGTAGCATGGCACATACCATAACAATTTGAGTACATGTAGTTGGTGAGTACTGCAAGGCTCCACTAGATGTGTCCAGGCACCGGAACCGTGACTTGAGCATCCCAAACACACGCTCAATTATGTTTCTTGTTTGTGCATGTGCCTCATTATGGAGTTCTTGTTCAGGTGTGTGTGCATTTCTGATGGGTGTCATCAGCCACGGCTCCATTGCGTATCCAGCATCCCCCACTAGGTGACCATCAGGGATGTCCTCATTGGCAAATCTCTGGTACAGCTGCGTCAGATGCCAGATGTGGGAATCGTGATAGCTTCCAGGGCAGCCAGCACACACATTAATTATTATGCCCTGGGACTCGCACACGACCTGGCAGTTGATGGAGGGGAAGCCCTTGCGGTTGATGTAGACCCTACCCCGCTCACCGGGTGGTGCTTTGATGCGTATGTGCGTGCAGTCTATTGCACCCACTACCTCAGGGTATTCTGCTATTTGGTGGAAAAGATGCATATTGCTGGCCAATGCTTCACGGGAATTGGGGAAATATACGTGGTTACCGACATGTGCTGACATGGCATACAGGAACTGGTGGAGTACCCTGGATGCTGATGCCTGTGAAATCCCCATCATATCACCAGTTGGTCTCTGGAAGGTATCTGTAGCTAGTATTCTTATACCAGCACATACCTTAGAATCCACTGGGATGGGTTCCCCTCTGTTGGTTCTGTGTGTGAGGCCAACACAGCACAACAATTTGCTGCAGGAGGTCTCTGTCCACCCTATAGCACTCCACTATCTCCAGCTCATGTCACCCCTGGTAGGTTACCCTGGGTCAGTACACTCTTCTCCGTCTCCTCACTGTGGGTTGCTCAGCAGCATTCACATCACCACCCTCAGCACCTTGCACATGTCGGTTTATGATAGCAAGAGCAGCCCCTAACATTTTGTCTGACTTAAGCTTTTTAAGCTTTCCCTCTTTGTATACTGCAGTGTCACAGAGTTCTTAGGGAAAAAACAGGGGGGAATGCTGTTTGCAGAGTTTAAAGTGCTGGGCTGGGCTTGGATAGTCTGCTGCCTGTGTAATTGGCTGATTCTGATATATTTCACCTGGCAGCTCTGCTAGTTCTCCTTGGTTAACTTCCGACTACTTCTTCTCCTTCCTTTTCCCTTTCTGTTTCTGCCCAGGGCAGTGCCATGCACACAAGCGCACATGCTGTGTGCATGTTTGCAAGAAATTTCTGAACTTTTAACAGTGTGCACCTCAGGTTTTTAAATAGGACAACTGTAGACACGCCTCTTGCAATCCTGAGCAACTCAGGGCAAACACAAACCACTGTGCTCCAATTAGCTTACAGCCTTTCTGACATACCCCCTCATGATATCACCTATATTCTACTCTACTACTCACCTACTCCTACATTTACACTCTTGGGACATGGCTCACATGCTGGGGAAAATTGGGATTCACTATCCTTATCCTGATTTGTATAGGATTGCCTACTAATGCATGGTTACATTTCTCACACTGAGCTTCTCCCCTTAGCAACCACTACTCAGTAGCCATGTTGCCTTCAGCATGCCATTCACCCGCATGGCAGGATAAGCCTTTTAGTGAAAATGTCTATTTTTGGCTATTTTTAAATTATTTTCTTGTTTTTTAAAGCGCCGCATGTTTACGCAGTGCTGCGCTATGCTTAAACATCGGAGATCTGGGGGAAAAAAAAGTTAGATTTCAATAATTTTAAACATTTATAAATGCCAATGGCCTTATATTTGGCCATTGGCATGCTTCCTCAACTGTATGCATCCTTTATTTGGAGCTGTCATAGCTCCGTTTAGCTATTTGCAGAACAGTACTCCGTTACCAATGGAGTACATTTCTGCAGATAACACTAATCTTCCACGGACAGGTTAGTGTTTCCAGGATTGCAAATTTACCTCATTTGCATATCTTTTAGCAGCAAATGAGGTAATTTGCATACCATGATGCTGTCAGTGCAAGAGTAGCTTTAGCAGCTCTCGTGCATGCCCCTGCCGGCTGTACCTGGATCGCACAGCAGACATATTGCCGCCGTGAGCTCCTACACTCTTCTTGCACTCCGTGCAAGCTTTCGTAAATCCGGCCCAGTATTTAAATATGCTCTTGATACATACATACAAATATTTCTAGCACTGGCATTAATGCCCTTCTAGCCTGCCAGTATACCAAAACAGTTGTTCCCATAATAAATGTCCAGGCTGTTCTTAAAAATATCTAAACTAGTGATTGCTTTAATATAATTTAATAATAATTTAATTATAATTTAATATAATTTGGTAGTCTGTTCCATGCATCAGCTGCTCTCTTAGGGAACAAATCAGTACACTTTTCGTTCTTATAGAATTTTCTAGATAGGTTAACTGATGATTCTCGACTACTTTCTGATAACCTCAGAAATTTCCAGTGGTAGCCGTTTCTAAATGCCCTATAAACCTGAATAAGATCTTCTCTTAAATATCTATATGAGACACTACACAAGTTCAGATATTTTAATCTTTCATAATAAAATAAAGCACAAAGTTCAGTTCCAAAATAAGGCCATGACACCAGTTCCAACAAAACACATTTTTTAGATGGGAGTTAGCGAGGGTGTAGGATTATATAAACAAAGGTGTAAAGGAAGTTCATAAGAAAGGAATTTAACTGTAAATGATTATTATTATTATTGTTTTTAATGAAGGTGAAGTCACATAACTTTTAAACAATATTTAATGGAGAGGAATTATGTATTTTTTTGTATCTGAAGAAGTTCTGTGTTTTATTGTGAATAAAGGAACAAAAGCACTTATACAGCCTTTCTTGGAACTGGTGTCGTGGCCTTATTTTGGAACTGAACCTTGTGCTTTATTTTGTGGAAATTATTACCTTTGGACTTTGTGGATGACTTGTGCTGATGCAAGGATAAGTTGCGGGTAAGGATCACATGCGAGAAATTTATTGTTTCGAATCTTTTCAAGCCTCACTAGTTTTACTGCTACTTTTACCTGGTAGATTTTGGGTCGAGACCGGGTGTGTTGATTATGGAAAGCTCACAGAATGAAGACTTGGTAACTTTAAACCAACTTTTGGAGCTAATAAATCAAACTAACGCCAAGGCTGATTTGGTGTGTAATAATATGAAAGAACTGGCTTATGCAAGAGACAGTGTACCTGGAATGAGAGGAATCTCCGGCTCAGGGATTAACAGAGTTAACGAGAAAGGGACGTCCTATTTGAGGGCGTTGTTAGAAGGAACGATAAATGATGGTGGTGATGTGAGGAGTAGGAGGGATTAGACTGATCAAAATACTACCTTGTTGTCTCCGATGAATAATGGAGACTTCCTGAGCTGGTTAAACAGAGAGCCGAGACCAATAAGTGGCTCCCAGGGGGGAGTGGCTAATGACAATGAACCTGGTGTGGCTTTGAAGCAAATGATTTATTGGCTAGAAAAAACCCTGAAGAAATTTAGGGGCTTACAGTTGGATTTTGCATTTTATGAGGACTGTATTAAGGTACGATGGGTACCTAAGGGGCTACGCATATGGAATTTTCCAAATAACCTAGTGAGTGGATCTGTTTTGCATCAAGAACCATTAGAGTTATCTGACCGTACTTGGATGGATTACATGTGGCTCCTAATTCGAGACAATCAACAGCAACTGGTGATACTTAAGGAAGAAATCATTCAGCTACAGGAAGAGATTTTGGAACACGAAGTGTTTAGTATAAATGAAGGTTTGTACCGTAGCGTTTTTGTGCGTGTTGATCAACATGAGAAACTAGTCAAAACAAGGAAAAATAAGAAGCTGAGGAGAGATGAGGAGGACTACGCTCAGAAGAGGGCGTACCCTGTCCCAAGTTCTAAACTACAACCCAGAGTTTCTTTTGTGGGGTCAGAAGAACTGGTAACAGAAATGATGTCTAGTTGGGAGGATGAACACAGAGAGGTGTTCAGAGACTCCAGTAATGATATGGGCCAGGATTTTTGGCAAAATCCGAGATGGTCAGCGAGACTGAAAAGCAAGAATGGACAATGGGCCCCGAGAGGCAATGGACAGAACCGCGGGGGTATCTAGGTCAACAGGGGGGCCGAGGGAGGTGGACAGGTGGCCCCCCACGATACCATCAGTGGTAAGTGGACTTGTTTGGACTAATAATGATGTATGTTTACTAGATAATTGCAGTAATTGTGAGGAAAACTCATTGAAAGATTCAGCATTGATTGTTGAAAAAATATTTGAAAAAATACCTGAAGTTGAAAATGCGATGCACAGTATGCGTGGGGGGGACTTAAAAGAAGTATGTTACAATGAAAGTTCCATTGTTAATTTTACTGAATTAATGGAAGGTAACCTGACTATTTTTGAAAATAATGATAGTGAAGAGGGTGGAATGAGTCTGGATTTACCTGAAATTACTGAGTCAAATGTATTAGTTAGTGAACACAAGGAGTTAAAAATTTTTAACTACACTGATGAAACATTGGAAGTATATCATGGTGATTTGTTATCAAAGGGATTCACCTTTGTCCCCAAAGGGCAACATTACGGAGTTGACACTATACTAGATTTAAAACTGTTTGCCAGGACAATTCATTTGAATTTGTTGATGGAGGAAAATGAAAAAGGGGAAGAAAATAAGAATAAAAACAATAAAAATAAAACTGTACTTAATAGAAAGAGCACTTACAACCCCCCTGTACTCCCCTCAGTGGCGATTTTTGAAAAACTAACAGAAATTGAAATCAGGAATTTATTCAGCAAACGGAAAAAGCAGGTTTGTGATAATTTGACTAATTAGGAAAACTGAGTGTTAAAAGAGTTGATGGAGTACCAATGCATTCGGATTATGAAACCTGTTAAGGGGGGAGGGGTTGTGATTATGGGACAGCATGATTACACCAGTAGGATGTTAAGGTATTTAAACAATGGTGAATCTTTTAGTCCTGCCTCTTTAAATGAAATCAAAATCTTTAATAAAAGATTGCATTTGATCTTGGAAGAACTCTTCCAGGAGTACAGTTTTTGTGATGAAGAAATTAGGTTTTTGAGAGTTAAATATCCGAGGGTCCCTTGTTTTTTTGGGATTCCAAAAATTCATAAGTTCTTAGTTGACCCACCAATGAAACCAATAGTGGCAGGGAGGGGAAGTAAAACCAAACCCCTAGCAAAAATGGTTGACTTCCACCTAAAAAACCTTTTTGAGGGGAAGGAGCATGTGCTCAAAGACTCGTGGCACCTTCTAAAAAGTTTGGCAGTGTCAGAGTTTAAGGAGCAGGCCTTGTTCTTAAGTATTGATGTAAAGGATTTATATTTAAGTATTCCCCACGATGAAGGTATAGAAATGTTCCAGAATGCGCTTAGAGAGGGTACAAAATTGTCTGGTGATTCCATTTTTGTGCTGACTATGCTGATGGAACTGGTACTTGGTAACAATTTTGTATGGTTTCAAGGGGAATATTTTAAACAGACCTGTGGAGTAGCGATGGGAGCAATAGTGGCACCAGTTTTTGTGAACATCGTACTCTGGTATTGGGAAACTAAGTCTGTGTTAGATTCAGGACTTAGGAATAAAATCTTTAAATATTATAGATTTTTAGATGATATATTGGTGTTGTGGGATGGTACTAAAGAAGAATGTTTGGAATTTGTTAACTATATCAACACTACGACCAATTTTCTAAAGTTTACTAGCACACTGGACAATGAGATGGTCAACTATTTAGATGGGCATTTGTATAAGAACAGGTCTGAGGGGTGTTTGGAGTCAGCCATTTATAGAAAACCTACTTACTCCAATAGTCTGTTACACTTTGAGAGTGATCATCTGTTTTGGCAGAAAAGGAACCTTATTAAGAGTCAGATGATTAGGGTTTCTAGATTAACCACGGAAAATAAAAAAAATTTTGGAAGAATTAGAAACAATGAAAAGATTTTTAAGTGAGAGGGGGTACCCAGAAACATTAATAGAGAGCCATGAACATTATGTTATTAGTAGGAGGAGGACTAGTTACCCACCGTTGTTGAAAAATCTTGAAGTAGTAGTGGGGAGTCAAGAAAGTGGAGTGGACCCTTTTTGTTGTGTTATGACCTTTGATGAGTATTCACCAGAGATTAAAAAGATTATGGAAAAAAACTGGACAGGTGTCTTTGGAGCTTTTGGGCTCTTTGACAAGGTTGGTCCACATCCTAAGATAGTATACAGAAAAGGACACAACTTAAAATCTTTGTTTGAAAAAAAGCAGGAAAAATGTGAAGGATTAACTTTGGGGAAGATGACTAAATGCGGGGCATGTAAGGAGTATGGGTTTATTTATGAGACCAAAAATGTAGTGATAGAAGGTTACAAAAGGGTTATCCCAATTAAGGGGAACTACAATTGTAAGACAAAGGGAGTTGTTTATACTGCCTTATGTCAAACGTGTAATGCTTACTACATAGGAAAAACTGAGAATGAGTTGAGGAAGAGGATTTATCAACATAATTATGCCATTCGTAGATGGGACGGTACTAATGCCTTGTTTAGACATTCCTCTGGACGTAAGGATTTAAAAAAAATTAGATTTTGTGTGTTGGAAAAGGTTAAGAGACAGGAGAGAGGAGGTAACTGGTCTAATTTCCTAGAGTATACGGAAACTTATTGGCAGGTTCTATTGAACTCTACTAAAGAACCTGGTTTAAACAATAGGATTTCCATTAGTAGCTTGTTAAATGTGAGGGCGGATAAGATTTAAATTAATTATTACTTTTAAAGTACTAGGAGTAGGGGTGAAAGGAACCAATATTAATTTGTAATGTATAAGCTTTTTATTTATTATATATTTATATGTGTGTACACATTTTTTAGATGGGAGTTAGCGAGGTTATAGGATTAAATAAACAAAGGTGTAAAGGAAGTTCATAGGAAAGGAATTTAACTGTAAATTATTATTATTGTTTTTAATGAAGATGAAGTCACATGACTTTTAAACAGTATTTAATGGAGAGGAAATGATGTATTTATTTGTAACTGAAAAAGTTCTGTGTTTTATTATGAATAAAGAAATGAAAGCACTTATACAGCCTTTCTTGGAACTGGTGTCTTGGCCTTATTTTGGAACTGAACCTTGTGCTTTATTTTGTGGAAATTATTACCTTTGGACTTTGTGGATTTAATCTTTCATAATAACTTAAATTTTCTCATTCATGGATGCCCTTGCTATATTTCTGTGGCATTCATTCAAGTTTACTCATTCTTGTTTTCTTATAAGGTTTCCATATTGTTACTCCATACTCAATTTTGGGAAAAAGTGTAATTAACAATGACTTCATCATTTCCTAGACTTTATAAATCTTGTTATACAACCTATAGTTCTATAACTATATTTAACAAATTGGTTGATATGATCTTGCTTTTCCTACCCATTGCCATACCTGAACCTGGACTAGAAATCTCTGGTAATGTACAAACGCTGACTGTGCCCCCTCAGAATTGTATTGCCATGTTTCAGTGTTGAGCCCATTTCTGTTATCTACAAACAAGTCCTTGGCTATAACCAAGACACTGCAACCTAAAATGGCTGACTCCTCATGGGAAACTACTCCTTTACTTTAAATGTATGTTTTAACACAACTTATTTTCAAGTTTGTAATCCTCTTTTGTGCACACAATCAACTGTAGTACATCACTGGGTCTCAGCTACCCTACTCTCCCCTTTCTGCATATACTTAACCTTCCTCTACTGGCTCTTACTATTGTGATACAGACTGTATTTACTACTAATAACTTGGTGATTTATCCTATTCTCACTTCACTCTGCACTTATCTTTTCTTGCCCCCCTCCCCAGCTCTGCAATCTCTGTTAGTGCTTATCTAAGTTGCCTTTTGTCTCCCCGGACAATTCTAATAAAACAGGAAGACTATGTTTGTCAATTTGTATATTTAGAGATTAAGCAACCCAAGACCTGAAGTAACTGCAAAAGTAGAAAAGTAACACAGTGGTTTACTCATTGTTTCTCTGGGCTAGGTCCAGCCCACTATGTTCAGGCTCACTCCACTCCCCTACCCTACCCCCATTCCCACAACCCAATACGTTTCATTTATACATAACTGAACCACACCTATCACCTCCAACTAACCTATCACAAAGAACCACTCTAAATTACCTGCTCTAAATCCTCCACTCTACCACCACTCTAATCACTAACTCCAAAGGAATGATCTATTCAGACCAACTCCTTTCAGTCTAAGTCCCATCTACCTACCTATCACATAAAACACCAGAACCACTCATACCTATTTTCTTTCATTGTCTCCAACTAGGTATACAATACTCCCCTCACCAACAGCCCTTCCATCATTCACTTACAATACTACATTTACATAAACCCACTTCCCCTTCCCCTCATCATCCCCAAAGGCACAACTAAGCCCACCTATCAAAATACTATCTCCACTCTGCTTGATACTTGTAGTCCTAACCACAACAACCTACCTCACCTCTTAGCACCTCCCATTAAATGCTTCCTACATTTTCCACAAAACTACCTCCATCCACCTAGACAAATGTACCCCCTCTGGGATATCTCCTGCCAACTTTATAACTAACTATATAGATCTATCAAGACACCAACCCCCCACACACACACAAAAACATAAAAAAACTCCTATTTAAATACCACAAATACACATCCAAATACTTTTACATTATAACCCACATAGTCAAAAATCTCACAATAAACAGGGACATACACCCTAACCCAGGTCCATCCCACCTTACTCCAATCCCTCCCAACATACACAATGTTCTAGACCTTCCTCAAAAATAATCTGACTTACTACCATTATTACCATTACTAATACATAATTTGGAGAAAGAGCAAATAATAGAGAATGGACCAACATCAACAGTAGACAGACAGTCAATAGTCAACACACTGGGTGGGTGTACTATTTATAACTATACAGAGCAGATTATCATGGAAACCCATTTTAAACTTTTCTCCAAAGGTATCAAATTCTTACCTCAAACTAGAGCCAGTATGGCAGACAACATCACAGAACTAAAGTTGTATACTAGGAAATTGAATTTTGATATTCTATTTTCAGGCAACACTCAAAATGCAACAAACAATAGGGAAATTCCGCACAAGGGTAGTGTGTACAATCCACCCCATTCACCCTTTAATTGACACCTTTGAAAAAATAGTATTGGAAGAAATATATGAGTCCCAAGAGAGAAATAAAACTAAGAAAATAAATTGGAATCTAAATAAGGAAGAATTTAATTTATTAATGGACTTGAGAAAAGATGAGACTATCAGGATAATGACTCCTGACAAGGGAGGAGGAGTGGTATTATTTAGATCAACAGATTACTCAGATGAAATGCAAAATTTGTTGTTCGATGAAGAGACATACGTTGTGGTTTCTCCCAATCAGATTAATATCTCCTATGCTCAGATTATTTCCTATTTAGAGGAATAACTAATAAACAACAGAACAGAACAATAATTATATGATTTTTTTTGTATGTGAGGGACCCAAAAATCCCCCTTTTTTTGGGATCCCTAAAATACAGAAAAATATTGATAAACCACCTTTTAGACCCATTGTTGCAGTAGGGAATTCTAAAACTTATCCATTAGCAGTACTAGTTGATTTCTGGGTGAAACATGCAGTAAACGAAAGTGAACACTTGGTTAAAGATTCCTAGGGGCATTAAAAAAAGAAAAATGGCAAGACAATCTGCTACTCCTCACCATAGACGTGAAAGATTTATTCACGGTGATACCCAAGAAGGAAGGGTTGGAATTTTTTGAAGAAGCTTTATTTACTTTTTCAAAGTTGGAACACAACAAGATTATTCTAACTTGTGAAATCATGGGTTTAATATTAGAAAACAACTTTATCTTCTTCGAAGGAGATTATTATCAGCAAATACGGGGTGTGGCGATGGGGGCAGCATGTGCCCCCGTTTACGCAAATATAGTACTTTTGGGATGGGAATCTAATTATATATTCAACAGCCCTTACTGGAACAAAATACAACTTTATTCCAGATTTTTGGATGACATATTTGTTTTATGGAAGGGTACACGCAAGATGAAATTTCTGAATGTATGATGTATTTAAGTGGAACTACTGATTTTTTAGAGTTTACCTTTAACTATGACTCTACCAGTATCAATTATCTGGATGTACAAATTATTAAAGATGTGGATGGATTCAGATCATGAATATACAGTAAAGATACATTTTGTAACACTTACTTACACTTTGGGAGTAATCACCCTCCAGCGCAAAAAAATAAGTATAGTGAAGGGACAGGCAGTGAGGGTTGCAAGAATGACCTCCCACTACCAAGACCTGGAAGAAAAATTAAATAAAATACAAATAATGTTTGAAGAGAGAGGATATCCCAAGTAGCTAGTCAAGGAAATTATTTCAGAAGTACATAACAATTGGGTTACAGATTATCTCCCCTTATTAGGGGTAGGACTTCAAAAAAAACAACTCGGAAACCAGTAAGGAAAATGACAAATACAAAACAGCATGTGTATTAGAATATAATTCTTTAACCAAGGAATTCAGGAGGTAATTCAAAAGAATTGGACCATCTTTAAAACTAATCAGGAAATATATAAAAAGTTGGGAGAAGGTCCTACATTTGTGAAGAAAACAGGGTACATCATTAAGAGTCTCTTAGAACACAAGCTCGAACCTAAAACAGTAAGAAATGTACGCACTAGACCCTGCGGAATGTGTAAACAATGTTGTTTTATACACAAAGAGAACTTAGTAGTCTTAAACAGGATGACAAGCAGTGCAGAATTTGCAAAAGGGAACTGCATGAGTAAAGGAGTTGTGTATCTAGCAGTTTGCAACTCCTGTTCAGGATTCTAAGAACGGGCACTTAGGAACAGGGTGTATGAACAAGTTAATGATATCAAAAATAAAAAAAACAACAAGTGCATTATAAAAACATTCTGAGGTATATCCCTCTTTTATCAAGTTTACATTTGGAATTGTTGAGCAAGTTAAATCAAATCCCGGGGGGGGGGTGACTGGAAAAACTTGTTAAAGAAAAAAGAAACACAATGGCAATTCAGAACAGCAGCTATGTTCCCCCTGGTTTAAATGAAAGTATTTCTATAGTCCCAATTTTGCAGGAGAGGGCAAACAAAACATGAATATACTGAAAATAAGTGATGAAATTTGAATGTATAATTTAGACTTTTTAATTATGTTTGAATAATTGTTCGTTTTCATGTATAAAGTGTCAGAACATAGATTAATAATATTAATTTTAAATGAGTGAATGGGTAGTGTACTGATTGTGTACTAGGTAGTTAATTGGTTTATGTCTATGATTGGTTATTTTTTATTAAAGGAAGAAGCTTTTGTAAGGAAATGTATTCTGATGAAGGCAACGCTGTGCATAGCCGAAAGCGCTTTAATAATTTTGGTCAACAAAAATAAAACAACCCACTTTGCATTACAGCCTGGCTTCATCTGTTCACCAAGTTATTTTAAATTTGGGTGTATTAGATACAAAATAATTTTACATTATAACCCACATAGTCAAAAATCTCATAATAAACAGGGACATACACCCTAACCCAGATCCATCCCACCCTACTCCAATCCCTCCCAACATACACAATGTTCTAGACCTTCCTCGAAAAGAATCTGACTTACTACTATTAAACTTAACTCTAAGAAGTATTCTGAATAAGATTCCTGAACTTCATGCCACACTCATCCACTACTCTTGCCAAAGTAACAGAAACCTGGATGAAGCCACATATTCCCGATAATGAAATAACCCCCCCAGGCTATAACATACTAAGGGCTGACAGGCAGAATAAAAAAGGGGGAGGAATAGCCATATTATTCAAAAATAAACTCACTCTACAACATGTAAATATCAATCCACCAATACACAACAGTACCGAGATACTACCTTCCAAACTACAAATTAACAATAACAAGCACATAATTATAGTCGCCACTTACATCTCCCCTGGTAATAATATTCCAGTAATTGAAAACGTCTTCCAATACATCTCTAATACTATCACCCATGAAACCATAATCATGGGTGACCTAAACATAGACTGGTTCTCATGCAACTCACATACTCCTAGCTATTAGATTAACCTCTTCGGATTCTCACAGGTCATCCAAACCCCAACCAGAATAGACAAACATACAAATAAAAATTCTATTCTTGACTGGACACTAACCAACAAACCCTCCCTCTACCAAACTACACCCCTTGGCTATCAGAAGAAACAAAATTCCTCCTCATGCAAAGAGGCAAAACTTGGGCCCTATGGCAATCCAATAAAACTCAACCTAATTGCTTAGCATAACAGTAAATCAGGAACAGGGTTAAAAATCAAGTTAAAGCTGACGAAAAAACTACTACACCAACATACATAGGAAACACCAAAGAAATCCACAAAAATTCTGGGCAGCTATCAAAACATCTTCCATCAAGGACAAACAACAACTCTCATCCCCAATATATCAAACAACCCTCTATCTACTGCCAAAAATGTCAACCATTATTTCCCTGAAAGCATTAAAGCTCTAGCCAAGCATAATCATTCCCCACAGAAACCACGTCCATCCATATACAGTAGTAACAAAGCTACTTTCTCTTTTCAACCCATTTCCACCAAAACTATAGAAGAATTTCTGAAAAAAACTCAAACCCACTGCCCTAGCTGCAGATAACCTCCCAGCCAAATTTCTCAAAATAGCTGCAGACGGTATCTCCTATTCCATATCAGTCTTGATCAATAGAGCTATCTCTTAACAACATGTTCCATCTATACGGAAAATCTCCCACATAACACCCCTGCACAAACTACAGACCCCATTGCTATACTATCCCCTAGTTCTAAAATCCTTGAAAAGTGCATACACTTTTAACTTCTAAATGACCTCACTGCTAATAACCTCCTGATATTCTACCCAACATGGTTTCAGACCCTACCATAGTACTACCACAGCACTGCTTAGTTTCACCAACCCATTATTCAACTCAGAAATGAAGGGAAAATTGTCTCAGCAGTTTTCTTAGATATGTCAAAAGCCTTTGACACTGTCTGTCACTGTAAACTACTATCTGTTCTCAAAAACCTAAATCTTAGCCCTCCTGCCCTTTCTTGGATTCAAAGTTATCTATCAGACCAGATGCAGGCAGTGAAATGGCTTCAAGACCTTTCTCCCCTACTACCAGTGACACTTGTTCCACAAGGGTCCATTCTTGGACCACTTCTCTTTAGTATATTTACAAATTACCTTAACACTTCCACTTCATTAGCATCAGTCATACAATATCCAACAACTCCACCCTTATATGCGCAGCCTCTACCATTCAACAACTACATAACATAACACAAAACTCTTTCACTCAAATCGATACATGGCTAACTAACTCCCAACTCATCCTTAACCCCAACAATACTAAACTCATTATCTTCTATCCAACCAAACCCACAGAATCCCTTCACACCTTCCATATAACTTGTACAGATAACACAAAAATAGCCACCAACCAACATACCAAATTGCTGGGAGTTACAATAGATGATAAACTAAGATTTGAATCTCATATATCTCAAACAATCAGAAAAGTACACAAAAAATGGGCACTCTCTACAGAAGCAAATTTTTTTTAACTGACAGCATGTAGCCATTGCCAGAACCCACCTACTGTCAACCCTTCTGTACGCCACACCCATACTTACCAATCTAAAAAAGTCAGACCTTGACAAACAAGAGATATGCTACAGTAAAATATAAAATAGCTAAATTTGCCACTGGCTCCACACAAAGGGCACACCACTGCCTAGCTCTAAAAGAACTCAATGGGCTTGAGTTACCACAGCTTCTGATATACAGCCAGCTAATAATGTCCCATAAACTTCTTTAACAAGCGGAAAAAACACCTTTGCTCCTAAACTTGGTGCAACCCTACACCAACATACATACACTTCGATCTACAAATAAATCTCTACTACAAGTAATCAAAACTAACTGCACTGCAAGAAACTCATTACACTCATACCATGTCTCAAAAAAAACTGGAACTCATTTCCACATCACATAAGAAATACCACCAACCTAACTCACTTCAAAACATTACTTAAGAAAAACCTTGTTGATTCATGGCTCTGCTCATGCTACAGCCCAAGCTAATTCTCATACACCTAATATCACACCCCCAAACATCTTACCTTAGTCATTACTAGCTCAAATTAATAGCCCTTGTTGTTATGGGTCAACTGTACTACTGTGACTGGCTGCATCTCAACTTTAAATAACCACATTTCTTTTTCACTGTCATCCTTGAAGTAATATTCCTACTGTGTAATTCAAAATCACATCAATATGAATATCTGCTATGTCTACTTATTATTTAATATGTTAGCTACTTAGACTGTAAATGTAATTTTCAGTATGTGTAATTGTAATTTTGTATGTGGAGCTTTTCTCCCCAGGCCTCCGCTGAAAATGTGCTTTGCTCAGATGGACTTTCCCGGTAAACAAATGTGAAATAAATAAAATAAATTAGAAAAACTCAAAGCTGGATCTACCCATATACCCAGGTCCTTAAAATGAATCTACAGTTTAAATCACTGGGTGCTGTGTTAAATATTCACTTTTCAATGCATGTCTCCTAAATCTCATACGCTTAGTTTTTGGTGTATTTATCAACATATTATTCTCCTGTGCCCAAATGGTCAATTTAGTCAAGTTCCTTTGTAGACATGCCCTATCTGTAACACATGTACTCCGTTTACACATTTTCAAGTCATCTTCATGCAGACTCTAGAACATCTCAGATGAAAACAACAGGTGTGAAAGATACAATCTAAACAGGCCTAGGACACCCTGACTGTAACCAAGAATTTCACCTGTCCAGTTGCTGTATGATGCTTGCCATGTCCTATTTGTAAGCCATGCAGCTATCCATCTTATTAAAAGTACATCAATACCTACAGTAGTTGTTCTAATTTATTGATCAGTGTTTTGCATATGACCCTGTCAAATGTGGAAGCTAAATATATATATAAATTACATCACAGCACAATTTTTCATTTACAGCTGTTATAAAGAAGTTATGTACTCACCATAACGTTCCATCTGAGTAGGTACTTCATTTGTCTGCAACCTGTGGGTATCGGATCCGATCTCGGATCCAAGCCGGCAGCTTCACAAGCTACAAGATCCGAGCTCCTAGCTCCTCCCCCTACCCACAATCCCCTGCCACTAACTGTATTACCTCAGATCGATTTTGCCCACTCTAAGTCATAACCTCGACAGAGGTATACTGAAGACCTAACTTCAAGACAGCAATATTTCAGGTGACCAGAAAAACCCGAAAAAGGGTTAGGGGGATGGCAGGGTGGGACGGTTGCAGACAAATTAAGTACCTACTCAGATGGAACGTTACGGTGAGTACATAACTTCTTTATCTGAAGTAGTTACTTCATTTGCTCTGCAACCTGTGGGACAGAGTCCCCAGCTACCTAGACAATAACCCTGGGTGGCCTTATGGAAGGATATTCCGAAGCACCGCGGAGCCAAAAGAAGCCCTACTTCTCAATATCATATCCAGTTTATAATGAGAAATGAACGTATGAGAAGAGGACCAGGTAGCTGCTGAACATATGTCGTCCAAAGGAACCCTGGACCAGAAAGCTGCTGAGGTGGCGATGGACCGGGTTAAATGAGCGTGTATTCCCATAGCAGCTGGTTTGCCTGAAGATACATACCCCTGAACTATACATTGACAAATCCAATTTGCTAGGGTCACTTTAGAAATGGCCCTTCCCCTGGCTGATTTTGCAAAGGACACAAACAACTGATCAGACTTGCGAAAATCTTTAGTTCTGTGCAAGTAAAAATGTAGTTGCCTGTGTACGTCCAGTCTGTGCAATATGTACTCTCCCTTATTCTGAAAATTTGGAAAGAACACGGGCAAATTGATTGATTGATTGATATTCGATTCCGAAGCCACTTTAGGTAAGAAAGACGGGTTAGTCCTGAGAGACACTCTATCTCTGTGAAAAATGAGATAAGGGGGTTTCATACACAATGCTTGGAGTTCCGAAACCCTCTTAGCAGAAGTAATAGCTACCAAGAAAGCCATTTTCCAGGACAAGAATTTTAAAGGAATCGAGGCTGCAGGCTCAAAGGGTGGACTCGTCAGGGCTTACAAGACTACCATCAAATCCCATGGGGGCACCACCGTTTTCACAGGAGGTTTCAAGAGAAAGATGCCTCGCAAAAAAGTTTTGCATAACTTTGTGGATGCCAATGATCCTAGTCCATCTCCCACATGAAAATGGGAAATGGCTGCTAACTGCACCTTAACCGTAGAAGCACTTGCTCCCTGCCGAAAAATCAGCGACAGGAAGTCCAGGATTGTCGGAATAGGAACTGTAAAAGGATCCAGCCCCTTGTCTGTTGCCCAGATGGAGAAGCGTTTCCACTTGCTATTATATATCTTCCTGGTAGCCGGCTTATGAGCCGCTACCAGAATGGCCTTCACTGGTGATGAGATACCGGGAGTCCTAGCCATCAGTGGAACTGGATCAACCAAGCCGCAAGCTTGAGGTTTACCAGGTTTGGGGTTTGACATCCTGCGGGATGTGAAATCAGGTCTGGAATGGGTTCCAGTATCCAAGGGGGAGTTAAACTGTGAGACCGCAGGTATGGGAACCAGATCTGGCGAGGCCAGAATGGGGCTATGAGGATAACTCTGCTCCCAAGCCGAGAGGCTTTCTATATGAACTTCCTCATAAGCGGAAGGGGAGGGTAAGCATAAAGAAGACCGGGAGGCCAAGCATGAACAAGAGCGTCTCTGGGAGTCTCCCCTTCGGGGGGAAGTATTGCGAAGTACTCGCTGCATTTTGTGTTTAATGGAGAAGCAAAAAGATCGCAGCGAGGCCAACCCCACTTGCAGAAGATCTGCTTCGCAACTGATGGATTGAGAGACCATTCGTACGGAGTGAAAATTATCCGACTCAGTTTGTCCGCTAATATGTTGGACCGTCCCGGAATGTGCATTGCTACTAGAAAGCGGTTGGTGGATATCGCCCATTCCCACACTCTCATAGCCTCTCGACAAAGGGGATAAGACCTGGTTCCCCCCTGTTTGTTTATGTACCAGACTACCGACATATTGTCTGTCTGGATTGCAATAGTCCCCAGAGGAAGAAGGTTGTGGAGAGCTTGCAATGCTAGAAGCACCGCCCTCATCTCTAGGACATTGATATGCAGAGCGGTCTCTAGGGAAGTCCACGTGCCTTGGACGGTTCTGCCCGAACAATGCCCCCCCCACCCGAGGCAAGAAGCATCCGTGGTCAACGTGGCTTGGGGCGGGGGAATCACAAAGGGTCTCTCTTGCCTCAGCTCTCGAGAGTGAAGCCACCAAAGAAGGGAATCCCTGCAAACTCTGCTCAGTGGAATCAGGGAGCTTAACGGGTGGAGTAACAGCGACCACTGAACCTGGAGGGTCCACTGTAAAACCCGCATTCGCAGGCATGCATGAAGGGATAGACCGATTGCCACTGCCATAGACCCTAGTGCCCTCAGGACTAACTCCACTGCAGGAGCTTGGTTCTGAAGAAGAGTAAGCACCTGAAGCGACAAGCTGCTCAGCCTGTCCGACGTCAGAAAGCCTCGAGAAGCACGGGTATCCAATCTGGCCCCTATGAACTCTAAGACTTGTACGGGGCGAAGGAAGGATTTTTGAAGATTCACTGAGATGCCTAGACTCTGGGCAAGAATCAGAGCGTAATCTCTTGCAACGCAGAGTTGATGCCTGTTGGCGGCGGTAAGGAGCCAGTCGACTAGGTATGGGAAAACCTGAATGCCCTGAAGTCTCACGTGGGCTGCAACCACTGCCATGACCTTCGTGAACACCCTGGGGGCTGAGGTGAGGCCGAATGGAAGAACCCTGAACTGATAATGACTGGCTCCCAGCCGGAAGCGGAGAAACCTTCTGGATCGTCTGTCCATCAATATGTGGTAGTACGCATCCTTGAGGTCTATAGAGCACATCCAGTCATTCTCCTGCAACAAGGGGAGAATTGATTGAAGTGTGACCATCCGGAATTTTTCCTTGGGGATGAACAGGTTCAGAGCAGACAAGTCCAGAAGGTGTCTTATGCCCCCCGTCTTCTTTGGCACTAAAAAGAACCTGGAGTAATAACCCAATCCGGACTGATCTGGGGGGACGGGCTGGATGGCTCTTTTTCTTAGCAACTTCGAAACCTCTGAAGCCGCTGCTTCCCTCTGATCGGGTGGAACATCGGGGAGGCGTCTGCTTGTAGGGGGAAGGCTTAGGAAGGGAATGGAGTAACCTCTGGATATGACTCGGAGCACCCATCGATCTGTCGTAATGGACTCCCAATTTGACAGATACTCCGTCAACCGCCCCCTGACTGCCTCCAGAGATGGACAGTCGGGTAAGCCCTCAGGGTTGCTGTACGGGTCTGTCCGAGAAAGGCTCTCTAGACCCGAAATTACACGGCCCCCCTCTGCCTCTGGGCCGGCGTCCACCTTGTCCTCCTCTGCCTCTGGAGGACGAGGGGTCCGAAGCTGGATAGGATTGTGGAGACTTGTGGAACCACAGCTTCTTTTGTCCCCTCTGATTCCTTGAGAAGGATCGCTGAGGATTAGAGAAGCGGACCCCGACAGCAGACAGCGTCTTCCCGCCCTTCTCGCTTTGGACCAGCGTTTTGCGAACGGTCTTGCCAAAAAGCGAAGACCCATCAAAGGGGTCATTCGTAAAGGACGCCTTGAAGGGTTCCACGAAATTGAAAAGGCGGAGCCAGGCATGACACCGCAAGATGACCCCGGCTCCGCTGGCCCTAGCGGCTCCCTCCGTTGCATGAGAGAGTAGCCACATGGGCGTGTTAGATATGGATTTTAGAGTGGCCACACGAGTCGAAAACACATTCTTGTCCTCGACCGACATGGACTCTGGGGGGGCTGCAGTGTATTCCTTAATCAAGTCTCGCTGTAGCCTAATGGTATGTGCCATATAATTCGGCGCCCTCACAGAGAAGGTCGCTGAAGCAAACATCCGCTTCCCAATGCGGTCCAGCGCCCAAGATTCCTTATCCGGCGGGTGGACCGAAGAACTCTCTTGGGCGAGTTCTCTCTTCGTGGCAGCTGCCACCAACATGGCATTGACTGGAGACCCCTTGGCCCATGACTGTCTATCTGATGGGGGGGCTAAGGACTTTGTCGGGCCGTCTCGGGATTGGCTCCACGGTGTCGGGCTCCTTCCACGCCCTGGTAATAATAAGGTCTACCAGGGGGTCAGCCGGAGGGGACACCCAGGAGGTAGACGGACCTGCCTCAAATGCCTCCAGGAACACGGATTCATCCGCGGAAGGTTTTTGGGCAGACCACCCCCCCTCTAATACGCAACATCTCCATGATGTCTCCGAAGGAAACATCCTCGGTGGGTGATCTTGGGGAACCTTCCGTTTCATCCAAATCCGTGTCTGTGGTGATGGACTCAGGGGAGTCCAGGTGCCTCCTTTTACAGCTCCATTTACGAGGGACCTCCTCGGTGGGACTGTCCGAAGAGGGCTCGTCAACGGCTTCCTGTTCCTCCATGGGAACCGGCTGGAGGGCTAGGGCTGGCTATCCCAATGGATGGATGACGGAGGACAGACCCATATGCAGCGGGGGTGCGGGAGGATCCGAAGCCCGGACCAGGGACCTGGAGGACCTCGACAGCACCCTCTCCACTACCTCAAAAGCCGAAGGAGAACTACTCTCCCCAGGCTCCGAGAGCAATCTCCTAGACTCCGAGGTAGGGACCGGAGTCGGAGCCGATGCGGTCGGATCCGAGAGAGAAGTGTGCTCCGACCTCAATGGCGCCGAAGACACATCAACTCCCCCGGATCCGACGCTCGGCCCCGAGAACTCAGATCCAAAATACTCGAGGGCATGGTCGGCGTCGAAGAGACCGGAGCTATTATCGGCGTGGACGAATCCCCAGCTCCGAAAGGGCCCGGACCCGATGACTCCAAAACCCGAAAACGGGTTGGCGAAGGAGTGATCGGAGTGAAGACAGAGGCCGCACTCCCCCCCGAGGGGGGGGAGGCAAGAGCACCCCCATCTGCATTTGGGTCTGCAAGAATCGACGCATCATCCGATCCATATCTGCGTCACTGAGGCTCCTGGTCGACCTGGAGGAAGTCATCGAGGCAGGCCGGGAGGGTCGCCTCGATGACCTCGAGGGAGACCGGTACTCCCCCTCCGGCGAAAAATGAGGCGAACGGAGCCGAGAGGGGGAGGATCCGGAAACCCTCAAGGGAGAGCTAGCCGGCTTAGATGGAGGGGCTGAGGGTTGAGTCTCAGCCCGCCTTTTTTGAGACCTGTGTCTCTCCTCATCTTTGTGCCTCTTCTCTTTAGAGGAAGAGGCACCAGAGTCCCCGGAACTCAAACCCAAATCGGGAGGTTGAGTCCCCAGTTGAGCGGGATGAGCGGAAGGCATTGGGGCTGAGGAGACAGCCTGAGCCTTGGAGGGGGAGGAAGCAGCAGCCAAATCCTGGGGAGCAAGCCCGCCAGGATCAGCTTATTCTTCCTGTCCCTAAGTGCCCGGGGTTTAAAGGCTGCACAGATTTGGCAAGCCATTGATAAATGGGCCACCCCCAGGCATAAAATGCACTGACTGTGGCCATCAGCAGGAGAAAGCTTATGGCCACACTCAGTACACTTTGAAAAAACGGCCTTGGGTCCTTCAGCCATTACCACAAATACACACACACCCAAACACTAAGTGGGGGAGGGCTGGACACAGAAAACTAACACTACTACACACACAAAAAAAAAAAAACTATTTAATTAACTATACTGACTATAGGGACACTAAAACACACAACAATCAAACTCTGAGAAAAAGCTTTTCTCTAAGAGAAAAAGGAACAGTCTCACCAACTTAGCTAAGGAGCTCTTCAAAACGTAGCTGTCTTCAGCCGCGGCAAAAACGATCTGGGGTAATACAGTTAGTGGCAGGGGATTATGGGTAGGGTGAGGAGCTAGGAGCTCGGATCTTGCAGCTTGTGAAGCTGCCGGCTTGGATCCGATACCCACAGGTTGCAGAGCAAATGAAGTAACTACTTCACATTGTATTGTTATAGAACATCATGCCACAGGTGGTAATGGATCTATTTTCAACATATGCATGCTGATATATGGTTTCAAGTCCCAACATTTCCAGTTCTGACAATAACTTATCCAATATTACCTTCGCCATTATTTTTCCACATGAAAGTAGACTTAAGGGTTTGTATGACTCTGGGTTTGTCCTATTTCCCTTTCCCTTAAAGACAGGTTTAATAAGTGCATGTCTCCAATGTTAAAGAATTTCCCCATACTTATACTACCTAGTAAATAATAGATATAACAGTACTTTATGTTTTTGCTGAAGTGTTCGCGGGTCATTGTTACTAATTCCATCTCCTCCCTGTGCTTTGTTTGGATCCAGTTTGCATAGTTCTTTTTCAATATAATTTAATTTGATTTTAGTATCTGAGGTTACTTGGATGCCACTAGGACAACTTTTCACAGTCTTTGTGGAGCCAAACTGTTTTGAATAAGATTTTGTAAATATATCTATAATTTGTGCCTGAGAATACATTTTAAAATCTACACAGAGTTTATCAATTTGTATGCCTTTACTTCTTCTACATCTTATGTATCTATAAAGTGTTTTCCTATTATGCTCAATATCTTTATATACATTTTCTTCAAATTTTTTTTGATCTGGTCTCACACTATGCTTAATTTGTTTCTCCAGCTCATTCATTTCAGTTTTCAAAGTTGTAGTTCAATCTTTTTATTCCATTTCTTATATTTTTGTTTCTCATCTTAATCAGATATCTTGTTCTTATGGAAATAAATATATCCCCCTGAAGTTGTATGCCTCAGTCCTGATTTTAAACATTTATTTTGCACTCAGTTTCTCTTTCAACACTCTGCATTCCTTCTGCAATTTTTCCACTGAATGCATCACTATAATTAGTTTTACATAGTGACTGTTTTGCTTCCATATAACTTGTAATTAATTTTCTGTGTATTACTTTAAATTTTAGTTTGGCAGAATTATCTAGCAACAAATTAATCTTTATAACACCATGATCACTGCACATCAACGATGGTAAAACTTGATATGAAGGAACAGTAATTTCTAGTATTTTTCCGTTCCCTTGTCTTTTTTTAGCAATATGAAGCAATTGTTGTTCCTGAACATATGTTGTGAATAATTTCCTTACTAATGTTGAATCAATATTATTCCAGTCTGTTTCTGGTAAATTTACATCCTCAACCATTATTATTCTTCCCGCCCGTGTTTCATGCAAAAAATAAAGGTCAACAGCACTTGTCTTTGGTGGTAGAGTTATATGTTCCAGGGTTGCCTTTATTTTTTCCCAGCAAACATCTCTATTAAATTTTCACATACGACAAAGGCAATCTTACATTTTGTATAAACGAAAAACAAACAACATGGTACCACACTTTAGTTGCAAACAGTATACATCACAGACACCATTGAAACAACTGCAGTTGCAAACAATATACATCACATATAATATAACCGGTCATTGTCAGTTAAGCATTACATGGTTCATTCAAATCTTACCTCTTAAACTTCATTCCTGCTCTGCCTATATTGTTTCCAAAATTCCCATTTTTTCCTATGTAATTTGCTCCCTCCCTTTTCTAAAGATTCCAATTCCAGTTGTTTATCTCTGTTACTATATTCACTACTTCTAGTAAAGTTGGTCTAGACTTTGATTTCCATTTTCTAGTAATTGCCTTTTTGGCAGCCACCATAATTAGACTCAGCAAGCCTTTACTATGTCTAGGCAATTCTGATTCTGTATCATAACTCAAAAAAATAATCTCTCCAGTCAATCCAATCCACTTACCCAGCATCTCCGACACAGCAGTCTGCAGGGAATCACTAAAGTCTGCCAACTTATTACATCCCAAAAAATATGTTCCCAGCCACCTCTTTCTTGCCTGTCACAATTTCAGTACTTGCCATCCACCTGAGGAAAATTTTTTGGAGTCTACTTGGGGTATAAAAATACCTATGTAAACACTTCTAGGCAAAGATCTTAAATCTTCTAGACTTTTTTGTATATTTGGGAGATATACATATATCCTCCCATTGTCTCTTTATGCATTGCTTATCCAATCTCTCTTCCCAATCCTTTTTAAGCTCCTTTGATTGATTCTTATAATTATCACGCAATATTTTGTATGGTTTGCTAATTATTCCTTATTTAACGACAGCTTCTCTTCTAGATTCCATTAAAAACTTTACCAGTGCTGGTCTTTCATTCAGGTGCCCCCTACTTCTTTGTCTTTGCCTATACTCTGATATCAATCCTTGACAGGAAAGGCAATCTCTAACCTGCAGTCCAAATAAAGTCTTGGCCTCTTCGCATTCTATTACCTTTCCCTTTCTAGTTATTTGTTCCCAATACCTTGGTTCCTTTGCCAGATTTCTCCAACATATTCCAGCCCCTTCTTGCCTATTATCTGTATCCCTGACCACAGTCATCCCTATTGGCAAAATCTCTTTTCTCCATTCTCATGCTGGTTTGGTTCTTAGAATATTCCATGCTATTTTATGAATATAATACTCTGTATGATTTTTGTTGTTCTCCGTTAAGAATCTCTCCTTATTTTTTAATCTTCCTCCCTGTATCAGCATCATTCCTTTCTACTTTGAATTATAGTTTTCTGCTTGTGCTATGTATAAGAGCCTTAACTGTGTTGCTCTGAAACACCCCCTTAAACTGGGTAATCCTAGTCCGCCCTGTTCTATTGGAAGAATCAACTTTTCCCACTTGACCCTTACTATCTTCCCTTCCCAGATAAAATCCTTCAACTGTTTTTAAACTGCTATCCACAGTTTCTCCTCTGGCTGATAAAATATGCCTGACCTCTGTATAAGACTAAAGGGACTAAAAACATTTTAATGGGTTGTATCTTAGTAGCCATATCCATATAACAAAGCTTCTAGTTTCTCAGTTTTTGTATTATCTTCTGTTTAGTCTCTTCCCACATATCCTTAGCTGCCACAACAGTGTCATTTCTAATCCATACTCCTAAATACCTCATTTTATCATGTCCCCATAAATATGGATATTGTTGGACCAATTCATGTGTGGGTACATAATTTACCACTATTGCCTTTGTTTTAGCTTGAATCATTTTGTATCCTAAGAAGATATGAGACTGTCTTAAAATGTTCCAAAACACTGTAATGTCCTTTTCTGGTTTTACCATGTATAAAATAATATCATCTGCAAAGAGAGCCAGCTTTTCCTGACTGCCATACCAATTATATCCTTGAATTTCTGAGTCCCTTATTTTCTTTGCCAGTGGTTCTAAATATAATGCAAACAACAAAGGGGGAAGTGAACAACCTTGCCTGGTTCCTCTACTCAAGTAGAAATTATCATAGAGGACCCCACCCACTTTAATTCGTGCCTCCGATCCCTCATATATTTTTCTAATCAACCTTATAATTGTATCAGGAAAAGCAAATGCTTCTGTTGCCCTGCTCATGAAGTCCCAGTCTACTCTGTCAGATGCTTTCTCTGCATCAAGACCCACCAATAAAAGTGGTACTTTATTATACTCTGCTTCCCTCTGGATCATCAGTGTTCTGTTAATACTGTCAAAACCACACCGACCCATATCTATAGATTTTGGTATCACTTTTACCATTCTTGTAGCCATTATAGACATAAACACTTTATAATCATGGTTTAGTATTGAAATGGGCCTATATGAAGCTAGATCCGATGGATCTATACCCTATTTAGGTATTACTGTTACCACAACCTTCTTCCAGGATGGTGGCACTTCTCCTCTTAAAATGCTGTTAAACAAAACCTTCCATATCTTTATCATTTTTTTTTCCGTCCTAACTTCCAAACTTTTACAGGAATGCCATCTATTCCTGGGGAGTTTCCAGTAGATTGGTTATACATAGCCATTTTTATATTATCCCTTCCTATCCTGTTAGTAATTGAGCCTCATCTACCTCTAACCTTGGCATATTTAATTCTGGAGCATTTCTCCCCGGGCCTCCGCTGAAAACAGGATCTGTGGAACCTAGCCGGACTTTCCCAGTCAACAAATGTTAAATAAATAAAATAAAAATTCTTCCATAAACATTTCTATTTGTACCTTTTCTTGATTTCCATATTTCTCTGCTTTATACAAACTTTCATAAATTTCAAAAATATTTCTAATACTTCAACAGGGTCTATTGTTATCTTCCTTGTTATAGACTCCCTAAGCTTGGTGACAGCCCTTTCCACTTTCTCTTGCCTGAGTTGTTGTGCTAAAAGTTTTTGTGCTCTAGAACAACAAAAACTCAAAATGTCAATCGCTCACATGAGCGAATAATCAAGAACTCAAAATCGCTATTGTGGGGGGCTGTGCCCCCCACACCCCCTGCTAAATATACATTTCTATTCTGAGATCGCACTACAGTGAGGAAAGGGCAAATATTCCGATCTTCACTGCGATCCCAAAAAAACATCGACTTCCTGATTACTTGCTCATGTGAGCGATCGACATTTTGAGTTTTTGGCGTTCTAAATTAGACCCTATTGTCAAATTAATCCCTTATTTTCTGTTTAGATTTCTGCAGTTGCACCTTTTCTTGTTCTGAGTGATTCCCCTTATTTTGCAATACTTTAACATTTGTCAATCCATCTAAGTAATTCTTGTCACTGTTAAACCATGCCTCCCTTTCTTTTATTTCCACCCTAGTTTTCAACTCCATTTTAATTTTATCCCACTCCCTAGCTATGTTTTCAGAAGAAAATTATTCTGTAGTAGCTCCTGAATTAATTTCAAAACCCATTCCTTAAATGCCTCTCTTATTAACTGATAGGTGGGAAAGCGTCAGTGTCTTATTCTTATTTCATTACTTTGCATTTTTAGGTTCATGGGTGTACTAGGCTAATGGCCCTGGAGCCTTTACAAGCCTAGCCCATAGAATTACCCTGGCATCATGCCACCGGACCTTAGTTCCCACTGCCTCTGTCAAGTAGAGCCACTGAAATGATCCCTGGGGTGAATTTTCTATTTCCCATCCACTCATCAAGATTTCTCTTGAAGAGGGCCAGTGAGGCGGTCCGCTTGACATGTATGGGAAGTCTATTCCATAGCATGGGCAGTCTCTGGGTTATGAATCTGTCCCTCCAGCTTGTTCTGTTGATTGTGGTAATGAGGTTGAGGTCTCTGGAGCATGTAGTTCGGAGCGATTGGGATTTCTTTAGATGTAGCATTTCTAACAAAGCTGGGTCAGACATGGCTTTGTAAGTCATGCAGAGATTGCCTATAAGTAGGCGATATGAGATGGAGAATAGTTGGAGTTTTTTGAGTCTGTCCATATAGGACAAGTGTTTAAGGCCTAGGATCCTCTTTGTGAGGTACTTTTGTGGCCTCTCCAGTTGTTGTCGGTGTCTAGTGAGGTACATGCCAAATGGGGCATTGTACTCGATGACTGGCCTAATGAGGGAAGAGTAGAGGGAGACAATGACCTCTTTCTAGTGAAGTACATGCCAAATGGGGCATTGTACTCGATGAGTGGCCAAATGAGGGAAGAGTAGAGGGAGACAATGACCTCTTTCTTCCTGGATGCAAAACCCTTAGTAATGAGATGTGCCACACAGAAGGACTTTCTGACCACAGTGTCAATGTGGTAGTTAAATGAGAGGTTGCTGTCAAACTGTGTTCCCAGACTTCTTATGACACCTTCTGTGTTCAGTAGACTACCATCAATGTGGTAATTCATGGGAACCGGGTTTTTCCCAAAGGGGATGACATTTTTGGCATTGAGCTTCACTCATTTCATCCGAGTGACGCCTCCAGGTGCATCTGCAGTTACCTCCTACTGCTCCTCTACGTGTCAAATATTACTTGTTCATATTTGCATTAATAATAACAAAACCATGCTACATACAAGGCATCTGAATATTTTATCTTGAAGCATATATGATGGCAAACACAATTGTGTTGATATTTGACCTATGTTAGTATTTGTTAGAATTATAAGGTGATAACTTCATTTTTAAATGCTCAAGCCACGCCCACTGGGAGTTAAAGGTATACACCCAAAAGAGCAGTAGGCCATTGTTCTGACACCAGTCATTGGTCTCAGTGAGGCCTCTCTGTAGGATGTCAACATCACTTGGGGAGTTAATTATGGCTCCCAACTTGCAATCGTCTGCAAACTTTGTCAGCCAAAGTCCGTTCGTGTTGGCCTGGACTTCAGAGACGTAGATAGCAAACAAGAGAGGACCCAGGACGGAACCCTGTGTGACTCCACTCGTGACTGGTCGGCAGTCTGACTTGGAGTCAGCTACTTTCACACTGTGGGTTCTATCTGCGAGCCAGTTTGCAACCTACCTACTGATATAGGGGTTGATGCCTAGCTTAGTGAGTTTTTCTATGATTCCTGAGTGGGGAATGGTATCAAAGGCCTTGGCCAGATCGAGGTAGGCTGTATGAACTACCTTGCCTTCATCCACATCTCTGGGACTGACTCAAAGAAGTTGACCAGGTTGAGCAGGCATGATCTACCCTTCACAAAACCAAACTGTGTGGGATCCAGAGTTTGGAGATTCCTTATATCCTTGTTTATTAGGTCCATGATGATGCATTCCATAGCTTTGCATATCAGACTTGTCAGGCTAATGGGGTGATAGTTCCCAGGGACTGTAGTTGCTCCTCTTTTGTGGAGAGGGATGACTATAGCAGTGCACCATTCAGAAGGGACAAAGCCTTAGGTGAGGCTGTGATTGAACAGGACACACAGGTGAGGTACCAGTTCACTCTGTAGCTCATGTAGAACACAGCCAGGGATATTGTCAAGTCCCATAGAACCTGTATTCTTGGCCTTGGACAGTGCTGTTTTAACCTGTGTAGCAGTAATACTGGGTACCTGGCAATCTACTGGTATTGTAATTGGTACTGTGGTGGGGGAGAGAGGGGTAAGGTTGGCACTGAATCTGTCAGCCAGTATATTGGCAATATCTTTTGGCTCAGTATAGGAGGTGCCATTGTGCAACAGCTCCAAGCAAATCTGGGCATTGCCGTGGAGATTCTTTACATAACCATAAAGGGCCTTGTGGTTGTCTTTACTATCTGCTGCAATTCTGTTTTCATAGCTAGCTTTAGAGGATTTGATGAGGGATCTCAACTTTTTGTTGAGGCTAAGGGAGTTTTTCCAGTCTTGGGACTTCACCTTATTTTACATTAGTTTCCTCCTACTGTTGTAGAGTTTGTTTATGGCAAGGGACCACCAGATTGGCTTCCTTTTTTTGGAGGAGAGCGTCTTGGTTCTATTGGATATGACGAAATCCATGCATATGTGTACATGTTCGTACAGGGCATTAGTGTATGATTTGGCAGTCATGCAGCTGTTCTCCAATTGTATGGTTGCCATGAAGTTAGCACCCTCTGTTTTTATAAGCCCAAAGTTAGCTTTGGAGAAGTTTTTCATGGTGGTTACCTTTGCGGGGGGGGGGGGGGATGTGGATTTTCAAGGTGATTAGTTTGTGGTCGGATCTAACCAGGGAGGAGTTTACTATTGGTATAGAGCAACGGTTGCCCATATTAGTAATGACCAGGTCAAAGATGTTGCTACCTCTAGTGGGGGTAAGAATGAGCTGGTCCAGGGCATTGGAATTAATGATTTCCAGGAAACATTGGGCAAGTGTATTGGTAAGTGAGTAGTTTTCCCAGTTAATGGAGGGGTAGCTGAAGTCGGCCAGTATGAGAATGTTAGGGTGGACCCTAATATTCTCCAGAAATGTGGAGTGTGAGTCTTGGGTCATGGTTGGGGACCTATAGCAGGCTACGACCTGAATCACTGTCTTACCCAATGTTAGCTGCACCTGAAGTATCTCTGATGCATTATGTTGGGCTACCAGTCTGGAGGTGTGCGCATCCTTTATGAATATGGAAACACCACCACCTTTGGAGCTTCGGTCCAAGTTCTGGGGCCGAAAGGTATGGAATGAGTTATAGCCAGATTGCACTCCTGCACTACCAGGCTATAACTCATTCCATACCTTTCTGGGACCGAAAGGTATGGAATGAGTTATAGCCTGGTAGTGCACGGGTGCTATCTGCTACCTTGAACCAGGTCTCTGTTACAGCACAAATGTCGATGTTCTCCATTTTAAGGAGTTTTATTTTAGTTATTATTAGTGCGTGATCTCAAATAGTTATTGGGTGCATTTCAATACCTTCAACTGAATGCACATGCTCCTGTGAGATATAAACTCTATCTAGCCTAGCCCAGTTTTTGTATCTCAGTGAATAATATGTAAATTCACGCCAAACTCCTAGTACTGAATTCACATCTTCCATGTCAAACATTTTCATAAATTTCTTCAAAAATCTACCCTCCTTTGTTACATTTTCCCCTTCTAGGTCCCACAGACACATCTTCACTGTTGCCAACCAAATTCCAGTCTCCACCTACAAATAATATTCCTCTCTGAAAGCTGATTATTTCACACAGAATTTTCTTAAGCTCCATTATAGCAGTTTTAGGGGTGATGTAAATGCATGCCTGGCCAGTAGCCCCTTAGTACTACATAACTTCCATTAACTTTTTTTTCCTCTTCTATCACAATTGGAGCCCCTCTTGCAATTAATATACGTACTCCTCTTTTGCTTTGCCCCAGATATTCCACTGAATATCCATCCAGAAAACCTTTCTTTATCAAATTAACATGTTCACTTCTTTCCAGGTGTGTCTCCTGCAGCATAGCTATTTGCACTCTACATTTCTAAATACAGTTCAGTACTCTTTCTTTTTTATATATAGCTGTAAAACCATTCAGATTGAAAGACATTACAGAAAGCATAATTTTCTTATATAGTTATTATTATCACCTTTTATGTACAACTGCTTTTTTGTTAAATGTCTAGCTCCAACTTTTAAGTTACATGTATACACTGTTTGGCAGGTTGGTCTTTTATACAGCTGATGCGTTGTTGGCCTATCTCTCCTTCATTCTTACTGGGACGGGTTTGGATCTGATCCTCGGATCCAACTCAGCCTTTATATTCAAGCTTGTGGCTAAACCCTATCCCAGCATGCACCAGAAAACCTCCCCAGATCTTGTTTGCCACTAAACAAGATTGGGTGCCCGTTCTGTTAACTCTGGCTAAGTATATTCTTTATTATACTCTCTACTTTTAGTAATTGCTTACTCTTCATTGTTACTTATCTTCAAATAGTTAAATTTGTTGTTGGATAGTCTTATTTCCATTTTGTGGCTGTTTTTTCCGCTATTGGCCGTTGTCTTCCATCTAGACCTTGTACATCTCCCAGCTTCTATTTTAAAAGATAAATAGCCCGTTTAAGTTAGAGGGCTCTTATTCTTGTTGTTTCTCTGCTTTTTCTCTTGTGGAAATCCTATTGAAGACAGTTCATTAAAGTTAGAGAACTGCCTTCCCTTCAGCCCGTTTAAAGTTAGAGGGCTATCTCTTCTCCTTTCCATCTCCTGGGCATAGCCCATTTAAATTAGAGGGCTGTGCTCTCCTTTAATTCCCTATAACTGCTTTTTCTATCTAAGTTATTGCTGTTTTAAAAAAAAAGTAAACAAACTTCTCTAGCTACCTTTTTTCTCTCTCACTATCCCTCTTCTCTGTCAGAATGTCTAGTAAGGATTCGAAACCATTAGGTTTCAAAAAATGTTAGAAATGTGGGTAGAAAATTACCTTAAGTGATAGACACACACTTTGTGTCTATTGCCTAGGAACTGTCCATCTCCAGGAGTCTTGCTCTATTTGCCATTTCTTTAACCACAAAGCTCTCTTGGAGAGGAAAAACAAATTGCTATTGAGAGGACTGTTGAAAACCCCCTTGACAGAGGCTATACAAGAAGGTCTGGGTTTACCAAAAACTGACAAGTCCCCAACTTCTAAATCAGATAAATCTGGGAAGAGATCTTCCTCTTGTAGTGCCTTCTCTGAGCTGTCAAAAAAGGTTGCCAAAATTTCCATATTGGATCCTAAGTCCATCAGATCGGAAAAGTCTACAGTTCTGACACCATCTGTCTCGGTGTTGGCAGAGTTTGAGATTCGGAGCCAGTCAGCAGTCTTGGAGCCATTCTCCCCTACTCTATGTTCACCAGTATTACAGCATTCCAAGGATCCAACTATGCCTTTATATTCAAGCTTGTGGCTAAACCCTATCCCAGCATGCACCAGAAAACCTCCCCAGATCTCGTTTGCCACTAAATAAGATTGGGTGCTCATTCTGCTAACTCTGGCTAAGTATATTCTTTATTATACTCTCTACTTTTAGTAATTGCTTACTCTTCATTGTTATTTATCTTCAAATAGTTAAATTTGTTGCTGGATAGTCTTATTTCCATTTTGTGGCTGTTTTTTTCTGCTATTGGCCGTTGTCTTCCATCTAAGCTTTGTTATCCTTATCCCAGCTTCTATTTTTATTTTACGTTTGTTGACCGGGATAGTCCGACTGGATACATGTCCATTTTCAGCAGAGGCCCAGGGAGAAAAGCTCCAAAGGAAGTTATACAGGCAAAATTGACATAGTACACACTAAGGAACAATTACAAGCAATTTAAACACAGTCTATTAGCCACTTGGAGTGTAGGTTATATAATCTAACATGCCTATCATCTGGTTATCTAAATTACAATTCAGTAGATATACATTAACAATATAATACTGGTACCCCAGTGTTACCAAATATTTAGTCAGGCTTAGTGCAAAGGCATAGTCACTGAGTCTTGAAGTACTGCTTGAGGGCTTTCTTGAATTGAGATAGGGTAGTGTATATTGTAATGTCAGCAGGTAGGGAGTTCCAGGTTTTGCCTACAGAGTTGGCAAACATGTTGCCATGTTGAGTTGTTGGATTTGGTGGTTTGTACTACAAGTGTATTGGATGAGCGAAGTGGTCCAAGGTTGGTGTGGGGACAGATGATGTTTTTCAAAGCAGGTGTATTTTCAGGTTGGTTAAGTACTTTGTGAGCCACAATAAGTTGGCTATACTGAATCTGCCTACATAGCTCTAGCCTACCTAGATTTTTTTAGGTTTTTATGTGTTCTGTAGGGCAAACCAGTGGCAAATCTAGCTATGCTATTGTAACAGGCAGATAATCTGTTGAGTTCAGTTTTACTTAGGCTGGCAAGTATAGGGGAAGCATAGAAGAGGGTGGAGAGCAAATGGGGGTGGGCGATGGCAGCCCTAGCAGGTGGGGTTAGGAATGGTTTTATTCTATACAGTGAGCCTAGTTTTTTATTAATGGATTTTATCATTTTATTAATGTGAGCATCAAATTTGAGACTGTTGTCAACAATTACCCCAATGAGTTTTGTGTGCACATCTGGGGAGATTATGGTGCCATTGTTAGACTTAATGGGGAAAGATATCAATGGGGATTTGTGGGTGGGGGAGAAAAGTAGTAGCTTTGTTTTGTTGGGATTTAGAATAAGACATAAGTCAGCAAACCAGTTTTCAACTAGGTTGAAAGTACACTGAGTACTTAACTGCAGCTCAGCCTGGGTGGTACCAGTGCAGATCAACGTGGAGTTGTCTGCATACTGAATGCAGTTCGCATTTGGGATGACATCGTGGAGATCATTAACAAATCTGGAAAACAGCAGTCGTCCCAGAATAGACCCCTGGGGGACACCTAGGGTGTTGGGTAAGAGGTTGGGATAAATTGTTCTGCCATAGTATGGCTTGTTGTCTATTGTGGAGATAGGATTGGAACCACTGAATGGAGTGATGACCTAGGGACATTTTTCAGGGTGTGGATAAGTAGATGGTGGTTAACCATACCAAAAGCTTTACAGAGATCCAAAAAAGGGCTGAGGATAGCTTGTTATTGTTTCTGTTATGGTGTTATGGTTTATATCATTAGTGAAGGAGAGGAGGGCGGTGGTGGTACTGTGATGTGATCTAAAGCCATGCTGAGATTTAACCAGTAGACTGTTCTGGGTTAGAATGTACAGATGTTTGTGGACGCACTTTTCCATGATTTTGGCCAGTGGTGACAAAATGGCTATGGGTCTATAGTTAGATAATTCAGTAGAGCTACCACCATTATGGAGAGGTATGACACGAGATATTTTCCAGATAGAGGGGACTTTGGCTTCAGATATGGATCAATTAGAACGGGTGGGGAATGCTATAGAATCTGTGGCTTTTTGTAAATATTCAGCAGGGAGAAGGTCAGCGGCTAGGGTGGTAGGTTTTAGTTTTTTGATCAGATTACGAATGAAGGATGTGGAGACAGGTTGGAACCTACAGAAGGACCGGGTACTGAGACTGGTATCCTAAGTATTAGTGGAGTTCAAGGGTAGCTGGCTAGCTAGGGCTTGGATAGTTTCCATAAAGAAACTATTAAAGGTGTTAGCAACATCCTCTGGTAGTTTATCAGTAGAGGCTGAGGAAGGTGGAGTAGTGGTTTGTCCTGGGTGTAGTAGTTTGTTTATGCCTGCCCAGAATTTCTGAGGAGTATTTTGGTTGCCTTGATGGAGATTAAAGTAATACTTTTTTAAAAGATAAATAGCCTGTTTAAGTTAGAGGGCTGTTATTCTTGTCGTTTCTCTGTTTTTTCTCTTCCGGAAATCCTACTGAAGACAGTTCATTTAAGTTAGAGACCTGCCTTCCTTTCAGCCCATTTAAGTTAGAGGGCTATTTCTTCCCCTTTCCATCTCCCGGGCATAGCCCATCTAAGTTAAGAGGGCTGTGCTCTTCTTTAATTCCCTATAACTGCTTTTTCTGTCTTAGTTATTACTGTTTAAAAAAAAAAAAAAACAAGTAAAACTTCTCTAGCTACCTTTTTTCTCTGTCACTATCCCTCTTCACTGTCAAATGTCTAGTAAGGATTCAAACCATTAGGATTCAAAAAAAAATGTAAGAAATGTGGGGAGAAAATGACCTTAAATGATAGACACACACTTTGTGTCTATTTCCTAGGAGCTGTCCATCTCCAGGAGTCTTGCTCTATTTGCCATTTCTTTAACCACAGAGCTCTCTTGGAGAGGAAGAACAAAATGCTATGACGAGGACTGCTGAAAACACCCTTGTCAGAGGCTATACAAGAAGGTCGGGGTTTACCAAAAACTGACAAGTCCCCAACTTCTAAATCAGATAAGTCTGGGAAGAGATCTTCCTCTTGTAGTGCCTTCTCTGAGCTGTTAAAAAAGGTTGCCAAAATTTCCACATCGGATCCTAAGCCCATCAGATCCAAAAAGTCTACAGCTTTGACACCATCTATCTCGGTGCTAGCAGAGTTTGAGATTCAGAGCCAGTCCTACTGTAAGGTCACCAGTATTACAGCATTCCAAGTCTCCTTCTCCCTTGACTCGGTCTTCCAGGAACCTATCCAACGACGATGTGGACTGAGTGGTACAGAGGCTGTTAAAGACACCTGCACTGGCCAAGTTGTTGTCAGATCCAACTGCATCCTCACCTTTTGCACCAGTTCCTCCTCTGATCTGACCTCAGATTTGGAGTCAGAATGTCCTGAGCTGACATTAGTGGAACCCTCGGATCCAAGACCTATGACGGGATCTTCGGATCCGACCATTGCTCCGACGTTCTCGGTTCCATTTGAGCTTGAGGAGTCTAGGAGTCAACGCTCTCCAGTCAGGGTCTATATTATATAATCGAAGACTTAAAACGTCGACTCACCTTTAGTTGACACGAAAATCTGGAGCCTGCAGTTCATCGAATGGCCAAATAACCAATTTCTTTCCAAGGGAAAGAAATCGGTAGGCCAATAATGAACACCACAAAAAAAAAACACTTAAGTGTGGGACTTCACCCCCCTACATCCCCCAACATGGGGGGCTGTGCCACCAATCTCCCCTAACTAAATATTCTGAGAGCACACTAGTCGGGCAAAGGGCAGATGTAACGGAATGGCCAATTGATTTCTTTCCCTTGGAAAGAAATCGATGATTTGGATATTCAATGAACTGCAGCTTTGACATTTCCATGTCGACTAAAGGTGAGTCGACATTTTAAGTCTTTAAACATATGTTATAGACCCCTCCAGTTGGGTCCAGGAAGGCGAGTCGGATCAGACAGTTGTCAGATCCCGCCTTGCCTCTTGGGGCATTGGCTTGGGTGAGCTTGGCTCCTACCTCAGCCTCTGGCCCATTGTCCTTGATTCTGGAGGTTCCCCCAACTTCTTCAGATCGAGGGATATCCTCAGATCAGGGGCAGGGGGATTTTGAGGTGCTAAGGAGAGTACTATCTCCACACACAGTTCCGCTGTCATCACCAGACATTCTACCCCCAAATGCCGGTGTCTGCTACTATATCTTTGCATCCAAAGGGACGCAGAGATCCTAGGTCTCAGGATGCCCCACAGAGCATCCCCCACTCTTCTGAAACCTTTGCAGAGTACCCCTCTGAAGAGGTCCCTCGGAATAGATTATGCAAGAGGATGCATTTAGACTCCCCAGAGGAGTCAGTCATGTCTGATATGGACCTCGATGAAGCTGAAAGGTCCCCACAGTTGCCTTCTGATGATGTCTCCTTTGGAGACATCTTAGAAATACTAAAACAGAGGTGGCTGGAAGTCCACCAACCCATCGACAGAGGAGTCTGTATAACTGAAGGCCTTCAGATCTCACCCTTTCTCCATCTTTCGATGAACTTATGGACCTAGTTTCTTGGAAGGTGTGGAAGTCTCCAGGTTCAGTGGAACCTGTTCCTAGGAGGCCAAATAAATTTATCATGTCCCCATCAGCCAAAACCTTTCTAACTAAGGGAGTCCCACTACATGCTATGGTGGGGGTGACAGCTACCAAGAGGGAACTCTGAGAGACATCTTCTTCTGTTCATCCATGGAACAAGAAGTCTCATACAATGGACAGATATGGAAAGTGCATTTTTTCTTCAGCAACTTTTGCCCTGAGATCAATGAATTACCTTACCCATTTTACTAGATTACAGAGAGACCTCCTAAATGGGCTAGGAGATACTCTCCAAGCTTCAGTAGCTCTCTACCTTAAACTCATTTGTCAACTCCTCCATGAGACTGATTTCTTATGCAGCAGATGGAGCAAGTAGAACAGCGGGTTCAGGAATTTCCCTAAGGAGACATTTTTGGATGCACTTGTGTGACTTTGTGGAGCACTTTAAATCTTTCTCTGTGAATGCCCCGTTTGATGGCTCATCCCTGTTCAGGCCCAAAGTCAAGGACACACTAACCAGGTATGAGCAAGAAGGAATGACTCTGTCTGCTGTAGGAGTCCATTTGCCATGCCTACCAGACCTTATCCCAAAGGTCAGAAAGGAAGCGGAAAAATATGGTTCTGAAAATCTCAGAGAGCTTTCCAGGACACATGTGGTGAATCTTCTCCAGGGGCAGAAGGGGAAGTAGTAATGGAAGATGCTGACCACGTGGCAGAGGGGGTCCGCAGAATCAGGGCAACAGAGAATCTTTCTTTGGTAAGCCCTTTCAGTGGTCCTGAAAGGAGGCCTGTCTGTTCATCTCTGGAGGCAGTTGGGGGCCACTTATCTTTGTACCCTGAAGCCTGGCAACAAATAACAAAAAACAAATGGGTACAAATCATCATATCTAGAGGTTACTCCATACCCTTTTCCTTCCCCGTCCAAAACATAAAAAAGATCCCAGATATTCCATCCAGTCAAAGGGAACAGGCAACATCAGAAATTCAAAAGTTGCTAGACAAGAGAGTCATCCAAACAGTCCCTGCAGACCAAATAGGATCTGGAACTTACTCAAGATTCTTTTTGGTTCCAAAGAAAACGGGACTGCAAACCAATTCTGGATTTCAGCAATTTGAACAAATCAGTAAGAAAGTCCAAGTTCTGGATGGCAACACTGCATTCAATACTCCTTTTTCTGGGACAAGACAATTGGATGTGCTCTACAGACCTCCAGGATGTGCACTACCACAAAAAATGGACAGGTGATCTAGGAGACACATGCGCTTTTCACTGGGAGCCAGTCACTACCAGTTTTGAGCTCTGCCTTTTGGCCTCACTACAGCCCCCAGAGTGTTCACCAAATGTATGGCAGTAGTCACGGCTCACTTGAGATGCCTAGGATTCCGGGTGTTTCCATACTTAGACTGGCTCCTAACCACCACCACTGAGCATTAACTAATAAAAGCAAGAGACACCACCTTGCAGCTCTGCTCTCACCTGGGAATTACAATAAACTACCAGAAATCTGCCTTGCTGCCTTCTCAGCATCTCGTATTAATAGGAGCAGAATTGGATTCAAGAAACATGATTGCCAGACTTCCTCCAGAAAGAGTTCAAGTTCTAAGACGTCAGATTTTAAATCTTCTCACAAAGAAAAGGGCTCAAGTAAAGATAGTCCTAAAAGTCTTGGGGATCATGACAGCAGCAATAATTCTGATCCCCTTAGCACATCTACACATGAGAATTCTCCAGTGGCTGTTGTCCACTTAGTGGTCGATGCATGAATTGCCGATGTCCCACAAAATATTAATAACAGAAACTTGCAAAAAGGACTTTCGTTGGTGACTTTACTCCACTCATGTGACTCTAGGTCGACCACATGTACTTCCCCAACCATTGGCCACAGTGACCACGGATGCTTCTCAGATAGGGTGTGGAGGGGGAGTTATTATCTGGGAAAGACAGTCCAAGGCACCTGGCATGATCACAAGGCCCACTTGCACATCAATGTCCTAGAGATGACAGCAGTGCTTCTAGCGTTGCAAGCATTCCAGGAATCTCTTCTGCTGGGAACTGTTGCAGTACAGACAGACAACATATCAGTTGTATGGAACATAAACAAACAAGGAGGAACCAGATCTTACCCCCTTTGTCGGGAGGCCCTGAGAGTAAGGCAGTGGACGACCTTCTCCCAATGTTTTCTGATAGCAAGGCACATCCCGGGAAAATCCAACGTGATAGTGGACAGACTCAGCTCAGCAATTCTGATGACGAGTGGTCCCTAAAACAGGAAGTAGTGGAAAAGATTTTCTGCAAATGGGGCCTGCCTTGTTGCAACCTTTTTGCAACATCCATGAATGCCAAATGCAGCAGCTACTTTGCCATTATCCCCCCTCCGGGGTAGTCACCAAGGGATGCACTTGATCACGATTGGCCCTCGGGACTCCACTATGCTCCCTCCTTCCTTTAATACCCAAAGTACTTCAGAAAGCCAAATTCTTGGGAAGGGGGCTTGATACTCATTGCTCCATACTGACATCGTCAGATTTGGTTATCTTTTCTGTGGCCTCATCTTCGGGAGGAGCCTTGGTTGCTGGACCTAGTTCCAGACCTTCTGACTCAGGCATCAGGAACGCTTCACCCTTCCCTTGAGACCCTCAAATTGACAGCTTGGCTGCTCCTATTCCAACAATAGCCAGGTTTTCTAACCTCTCTTCTTCAGTTAAGCACATCCTAATTTCCGCTCATAAAGCTTCAATAAGAAAGCTATATAGAAGCAAATGGAAAAGATTCTCCTTATGGGCTTCTCATAATCATATTGTCCTGTTTTCTGCCCCAGTGAATTCCATTCTAGAATTCCTGGCAAAGCTATTCAATGAAAGTGCAGCCACAGCTACCGTCCAGCTAGTAGGGATTATCCAATTTCAATTTAAGTGAATCTGGCCTCAATATTATGCCTCACAGACTATGCAAAGCCTTTCTTAAACGTACCTTGTTATTAACACCACCTAGCAAAGATTCTCCAGCACCATGGGACTAAAATTTCATCCTATCTCGTTTAATTTTTCCCTCGTTTGAGCCAGCATCATCTTGTGAACTCAAGTTCTTGACATGGAAAACTATTCTCTTGACAGCGATTACCTCTGCTAGAAGAGTGTCAGAGCTGCAAACCTTGTCAATAAAGCCTCCCTACTTGCTTTTCCATAGAGACAGGGTGTCCTTATGAACAAACCCTTCTTTTTTGCCAAAAGTATGTTCAGAATCAAGTTTGAACCAATCTATAGAGCTGCCAGTCTTTTACCCAAATTACGAGAATAAGGCAGAATACATGTTACATCAACTGGATGTGCATAGACAGTTACATTTACTACTTACACAGGACTAAGGACTGCAGAAAGTCTGATCAGTTATTTATCTCCTTTTCAGACTCAAAGAAAGGTACTTCAGTCTGTAAGGTAACACTTTCAAAATGGCTTTCAGATTTCATAACTTTCGTCTATAAGTCTCAAAATAGAGATCGCCCCAAAAGAGTTAAAGCCCACTCTACAAGAGCCACTGCAACCTCTTCCACCTTTCTGGCTAAACTAACAATTGATACAATTTGTGCTGTGGCAACATGGGCAAGACCACAAACCTTTATCACTCTACCATTATCACAAAGTCAATTTGGCTTCCAGGAACAGGCCCTCTTTTGGTTACACAATTCTGAAGAATATTCTCCCTTGAGCCACCCAAGAAATATGGTGCTAGGGACGCTGTCCCATCCTAGTAAGAATGAAGGCGAGATAGGACAACAACACATGAAGAAATTAAGTACTCACCATAACATTCCATGTGTGTTGTCCATCTTCGCCTTCATTCTTACATCCCACCCTCCTTTTCCCTGGCCATTTTTACTCCTAGAAGACCGACTTGGTACAATTGGATAACATTATTCTCTGGCCTTCTTCATTTGACTCTGAGTTATTTTACTTTTATACTATTATTATAACTGCAAACAAGATCTGGGAAGGTTTTCTGGTGTATGTTGGGATAGGGTTTAGCCAAGAGCTGGTAGAAGACCTCGAGATTGAATATAAAGACCAAGTCGGATCTGAACCCATCCTAGTAAGAATGAAGGTGATGATGAACACACATGGAACGTTACGGTGAGTACATGACTTCTTTTTTTTCTCATATCCAATTGTGCCTATGCCACATCTTACATAACTTTTTTTTTTTTGAAAGCTCTCAAATAGAACAAACAACCCCCCCCCCAAAAAAAAACTCCTAAAACCTATTAAAAAGAAGTTATGTACTCACCATAACATTCCATCTGAGTAGATCTACTTCATATGTCTTCAACCTATGGGTTATGGATCCGTATCGGATCCAAGATGACAGTTTCACCAGCATCTAATCCGAGCTCCAATCTCCTCCCCTTACCCATAATACCACTCCATCTCCCTTCCTTCCCTCAGATCGAATTTGCTGCACCATCCACCTAAGCCCGACCCAATAAGACCTTATCACAACAGTTTATATATAAACCTACCAGTAAGAACAGTAGAGCCGCAGAGGCAGTCTCTCCTACCTACCAGAGTAATAAACCATAAGGTCAGTGGGAAGGAGGGAGGGACGGTTGAAGACAAATGAAGTAGAACTACTCAAATGGAATGTTATGGTGAGTACATAACTTCTTTATCTGAAGTAGCTTACTTCATTTGTTCTTCAACTTGAGGGACAAAGTCCCCAGCGACTAAACACCTGGGTGGCCCTCATGGAAGGATATTCTGGAGCACTGCAGAGCCAAAGGATGCTCTCCCTCTGGATATCATGTCCAGTTTATAGTGAAAAATGAAGGTTTGAGATGAGGACCAAGTAGCTGCAGAACAAATATCATCCAGAGACACCCTGGACCAAAAAGCTGCAGAGGTAGCCATGGATCTGTTAGAATGTGTTTTTACTTAACCCGGAGGTGACATACCCTTGTCTTTGTATACATGAAGGAAACAATGAGAGATCCATTGAGCCAAAGTTACCTTGGAGATTGGTTTGTCCAGAAAGGGTTTAGTGTAAGACACAAATAATTGGTCGGACTTGCGAAAGGTCCTAGTTCTGTGTAATTAAAAAGTACAGTTGTGTACACTTACCATAAATGTAGATGTTTGAGTGTATTCATTGTTGCAATCATCATATTTGGGTTATACCTGCTAGGGTAGCCCTCGGCCGGCCCGAATACAAGAGACTTAGTATTTCTGCATCGGTTGCTGTCGCTTGAGGACTGACGTCAGGTTGTCAGTGGTATAAAGTAAGGCAGCCAACGCCATTACATCAGCTTTTCTTGCCCTAACCTGTCAGGAGCCCCCAAAGTAGGAGGCCAAGTTTTGGTGGAAGAACCCCACCAGTGGAAAATAAATACCAATATGTCCCTTGTAAGGAAAGGAGAACAACAAGGAAGAATGGTAACAAAAGGAGAAAGAGAAAAAAGGGGCATGGAGGAAGGAAAACCAGGACTGCAACAGTGAATACACTCGAACATCTACATTTATGGTAAGTGTACACAACTGTACTATGTTCTTCATGTTTCACTGTTGCAGTCATCACATTTGGGTAGATTCCCAAAGCTGAGAAAATGGGTGGAGGCAGTCAAGGAAGCTAGGGGATGGCTAGGATGCCCTGCAAGACTGCAGAGGCAATCCCTGCCCTGGATTTGGAGAAGAGAGGCAGGTGCTAATGCTTGGTGAAAGTGTGAACAGATGTCCAAATGGAAGCCTTCAGGATGTCCCCGGTGGGGTCTCCTCTGATGAAAGCTGCAGAGGTGGACGCTGCTCTGGTGGAGTGTGTGCTGATCCCCCCCCTGGGAGGAGGCTTACCATGCTGTTTGTAGCAGAAATGGATGCAGTGTGCTATCCATTTGGAAATGGTTTGCTTGGAGATGGCTTTGCCTTCTGCCCCTATAGCAAAGCTAACTAGCAATTGATCAGAATTTCTGAAGGATTTAGTCCTGTCCAGATAGTATCTGAGCTATCTGTGCACATCTAGAGTGAAGAATCCTTTCCCCCTTATTCTGGGGATTAGGAAAGAAGGTGGGCAAATGAATGGATTGGTTGGGAGCCACACTGGACTTCACCTTGGGCATGAAGGATGGGTTAGTTCTGAGGGATACCCGGTCTGCATGGAAGATGACGAAGGGTTCCACAGCCATGAGTGCTTGCAGCTCAGAGACTTTTCTGGCTGAAGTAATGGCCAGAAGGAAGGCTGTCTTCCAGGAGAAAAATTTTAGCTCTGCAGAAGAAGCTTGTTCGAAAGGAGGCAGGGTGAGCTTTTCCAAGACAAAGTTAAGGTCCCAAGCTGGTGTTGGTGGCCTTCTAGGGGGCCTCAAGTTGCTAGCCCCTCTGAGGAACTGTTTGATCAAAGGGTGTGAGAAAAGGGGTTGCTCAGTGGTAAAATGAGCAGAAATAGCAGAGATATGAATTTTTATAGAGCAGAAAGGGAGACCACTGTGTAGTAGGTCAGCTAAGTAATCCAGGATGAGAGGGATGGAGGGCTGTGCCGTATTGGCCCCCTTAGCCTGGATCCAGGTGCAGAACCTTTTCTGTTTATCTGCATAAGACTTTCTGGTGCTAGGGCATCTGGCCTCACTGATAACATCCAGAACCTGTTTAATGAGGATGGCAGTATGGTTTGGGGTTAGGGAATAAGTCAAGCTGCCAAACTGAGTGTCTGCAATTGGGGGTCCATGAATTCCCCTTCCCTCTGGGTTAGGAGGTTTGGAATCTGAGGAAGATGCCATGGAGGCAGCAGGGTCAGGCTGCACAGTAAGGGGTACCAGTGCTGTTGGGGCCAGTCTGGAGCTATAGGAATGGTCCTTGGTTTTTCCTCCCTTAATTTGAGCAGTACACTGGGGATGAGAGGTAGGGGAGGAAAGGCATAGACCGAGAGGTTGACCCAGGGGAAGGACAGGGCATCCACTTTCCAAGCCATGCAGTGATGCTCCCTGGTGCAGAATTTGCTGAGCTGATGGTTGGTATGGGAGGCAAAGAGGTCGACCTTCGGGGTTCCCCATTTCTGAGTTATTAGGATGAAGGTACTTCTGTTGAGCTGTCACTCATGTGGGTCCAGAAGGTTTCTGCTTAACTGGTCTGCCAGGGAGTTCAGAGAGCCTGGTAGGTATTATGCTAACAGGTGTAGCTGCATGGAAGAGGCTGTGAGCCAAAGGGTCATGGCCAGCCTGCATAGGGGGTAGGACTGAGTCCCTCCCTGCTTGTTGATGTACCACATCACAGTGGTGTTGTCTGTTTTGATCAGGAGAACCCCTGGAGAGAGAGAAGGGATTTGAAAGCTATCAAGGCGTGCTGCACAGCCATCATCTCTTTTTGACTGAAGTGCAGGGGGATTTGCTGTGGGCTCCATTGGTCCTGTATGCACCTGCCATCCAGGTGTGCACCCCAAGCGTGGTCTGATGCATCTATGGTGAGTGTCTGGTCAGCGGGATGTGGGGAGAAGGCAAGTCCCTTGTTGTAGGAACATGCTGTTGCACACCAAAGAAATTCCTTTCTGAGGCAAGGAATTATAGGCAGAAGAGTTTCCAGGTCTTGATAGTGTTGACACCAAAGGCTCTTTAGGTACCACCGACGTTTCCTCATATGCAGTCTGGCATATGGAATGAGGAGTATACAAGATGCCATGAACCCCAGAGCTTGCAAGATTTTCCTTGCAGAAAGCTGGGGCCTGGTGGCCAGTTGAGAGAAGTAAGCTGACAGGAAAATGTGTTTCTATGGTGTAAGGTATGCCATCTGGGATGATGTGTCCAGAATTGCTCCCAGGAAGACTATCCTTTGGGTGGCCACTTGTTTTGATTTCTTTTCGTTGATTGTGTACCCTAGGGAGGTTAGTAGGCTCTTTACAAAGGCCAGGTACTTGAGCAGCTTTTCCTGGCTGTCTGCCTGAATAAGGCAGTCATCTAAGTAGAGGTAAATTTGAATATTTCTTTGTCTGCAAAAGGCAATGGCTGGAGCCAGGCATTTTGTGAAAACTTTGGGAGCAGTAGATAAGCCAAAGGGAAGCGTAGAGAACTGAAAGTGTTGAGATCCTGCCCTGAAGCGGAAATATTTTCTGCATGATTCCCTGATAGGAATGCGGAGGTAGGCCTCTTTTTGATTCAGGGTGGCTAGCCAGGTGTCCTTGGACAGCATGGGTAGCAGCTGCTGGAGGCTGAACATTTTGAATTTTGGGATCACCAGGAAGGTGTTTAGAATGGATAGATCGAGGATGGGGTGCCAGGTGCCCTCTTTTCTGGGAACCAGAAAAAGTCTGGAGTAGAAGCCTTGGCCTATCTCTGTTCTACAGGAATGTGCTCTACTGCCCTCAAAGACAGCAGGGAATGGATTTGCTTTTGCGCCTCTGACCACTGATTTGGTGGTAGATCTGGGAACCCTTTTGGGGTTGGAAGGGTGTGAAAGGAGAATATGTATCCCTGAGACACAATGTTCAGAACCCATTGGTCCTTGGTAATGGTGGCCCAGATGCTTGAGTGAAAGGAGAGTTTTCCTCCTAGGGGTAAGTGAAGGTGGGAGGTCGGGAGGAGGTGAGTCATTGTGAGTTCTTACCATAAGGGGTTGGCTTAGAACTGTCTGGTTTTGAAGTGGAGGTATTCCACTGCTTAGATCTCTGCATTCCCTGGGGCTGCTGTCTGGGGAGGTGGTCTGTTTCCACGGGGCATAGGCTGGGCCTGTTTACTCGGAGCAGGAAAGGACCCGTGCTTGGAGGGAAAATGCCTGCTGAATCTAGGGGGCTGGACCTGAAAGAAATCTTTAACTGTTTGCACAGATTTGGCTTTTTTTCCATCTTTTTTAAGACCTCTTCTGCCTTAGTGCCAAATAAGTTATCTTTGTGCAAGGGGGCATCCAACAATTTAGAATTGACATGGTCTGGCAGGGGTTGATCCTTAAGCCATGCGTGTCTTCTAATGACAGATCCAGTGACTGCTGCCCTGAAAGAAGCTTCTAGGGCATCAAAACCACAGTGCAAAGTGTGTTTAGTTACTTGACTTGCAGAATGCATTAAGTCTTGTAAATCTTTAGATGCTGCCCAAACAGGAAAGGAAGACATTTTTTGTTTAAGGAGTTCCAAGGTATGTTGCTAATATTTAAGCATATGGAACTGACAGTTTAGTGCCCTGATAGCAAGAGTAGCTGAGGTGTATAAATTTTTACCCCATCTGTCTAATGCTCAGGAATCCCTGTCTGTGGGGTGGGATTCTTAGCAGAGGTTGGTTTAATCCCTTTAGGCCCTTGAGAAATTACCTCAGGGTCAGCTTTTGAATTTTTAATAAGATATTTGTGTGAGTCAGGGACTCTACAGTACCTGCCTGGTTTTCTGGGAGCAGGAGGTAGGGCATCAGGAGTCAAGTTGGATTCAAGGAAAACATCATCCACCACATCTAGGACTGGGGGGATGGCCAAGGGTCTGTGCTGCAGAAGATCTAGGAATTCTCTGAGTCTCTTTTTAGACTGAGGACAGTCCTGACTCTCCCATTGGAAATGCCCCTTAAAGTATGCAGGGTTTCCCCAAAGAAAAAATCCTCTGGGGGAGAGGCTGAAGGAATGGATTCCTCTGCATCAGAATCCTCATAAGTGGAGAGGGGTTGCATGTCTTCATAGTCAGATGCATCAGATTCATCTGACTCTTGTTCAGACAAAACTACTGGGGACAGATCTCTTTTCTTTTTGAGGGGGTAGTTTGGCTTCCCCTGATCAGCATGATAAGGTCTTCTGCCATTTTAAGCATTTGAGACTGAGGCAAGGTAGCAGGTGCCTGAGAATGGGTAGTCGATTTCTTGGGTGTGGTTCGAACCCTGGGCCTAAGGAACTCGGTTGTTTTTGAAAAAATGGTAGTCGCTAAAGAAGACGTCAGTTTGTGTTGAGATTCAGTGGTGGGAAGGACTTTCTCGGAAGCCGGTGCCTGCTCAGCGGCTCCGGACCCATCTAAGGTAGAGACGACTAGAGGATCCTTAGATGAAGAAGAGTTTTGCGGCATACTGGACTCCAAAAGGGTCTCGGTAGTGGCCTGCGAATCAACTGAAGCGGGCATCAGGGGTGGCAAAAGCGTCTCACTGAATACTGGAGGACTGACGGCTAGCTTAATGGAAGCATCGTTGGTAGGTTTGGACCTGTGCGTCTGTCTCTGTCTTTATCTTTACGTTTTTTCGGAAGATCTGCTGTCGGATGGCTTACTGAAGCCATATCTGACTTCAAGGAATGTAAATGAAAATATCTGGCTACAATAAAGGCCCAACGATGGATAGTTCTGGCGCTAAACAAAACACAGAAGCGACAACGGGTCCGCTGTGGTCTGGGCCTATACAAAGTGACGCAGTAAGAGTTGAAGTCTCGGTGTGGTAGTTGCTTTCCACAGGCGAGACAATTATTAACTTTTTCTGACATCAGTTAGTGCAAAAAAAAAAAAAAAAAAAAAAAAAAAAAAAAAGGATCCCCAACGGGGTACTTAGCTTTAGAAAACTTCAACTTCAATTCGGAAATGAAAACTCAGGTAGCAGCCAACCGGCACTCATGCGAACAACTTCTGCTGCGGGCTCCATGGCAAGAAAGACTGATGTAATGGCAGTGGCTGCATTACTTTATACCACTGATGACCCGACGTCAGTCCTCAAGCATCAGTAACCGGCGCAGAAACACTAAGTCTCTGGTATTCGGGCCCGCCGAGGACTACCCTAGCAGGGATAACCCAAATGTGATGACTGCAACAGTGAAACACGAAGAAAATTCTCAGTTGTCTATGTATGTCTACTAACAAGTGCAATTTATATTCACCCCTCTTATGAAAATTTGGGAAGAACACAGGTAAATTAACTGTCTGGTTGATATTAGTCTCAGAAGTCACCTTGGGGAGAAAGGATGGACTGGTATGAAGTGACACCCTGTCCTTATGGAAGACCATATATGGAGCATTGATGGACAACGCTTGAAATTCTGAAACCCTCCTAGCCCGAGGTGATGGCTACTAGGAAGGCTGTTTTTGAAGATAAAAATTTTAGGTCTACTGAAGCAGCCGGCTCAAAGGGAGGAGCAACCAGAGCTTGCAAAACCAAAGTCAGGTCCCAAGGAGGAGTAGGATCCTTTACCAGGGGTCTTAAAAGAAAGGTGCCCTTAATAAAGGATTTACAAAGTTTAGAGGATGCTAAAGAAACCATGTTCTCCCCAATATGAAAGCTGGAAATGGCAGACAATTGACCTTTCACTGCAAAAAAGCTAGCACCTTGATGAAACATATATGCCAAGAAATCCAACAACACTGGGACAGGAGCTGTGAAAGGATCCAGATCCGCTTTGAGAAGCCCAGATGGAAAAATGCTTCCATTTACTGTGGTAGAGCTTCCTGGTAGATGATTTGTGAGCTGCCACCAGAATAGTCTTAACCGGAGAAGATAAACCGGGATTCCTAGCTATCACTGGAACTGGAGCAGCCAAGCAGTGAGCTTTAGACTGTCCAGGTTTGGATGTGTAACCCCCGAGGGGTGAGAGATGAGATCCGAAATCGGCACTAAGATCCATGGAGGAGCTAGAAGATGTGACCAAAGGAAGGGAAACCATACTTGGCGAGGCCAGAACGGGGCAATGAGGATCACTTTGCTCCCCAGCCTACGAGCCTTCTGGAGGAACTTTGAAATAAGAGGTAACGGGGGGTAAGCATAGAGAAGATTGGGAGGCCAAACATGAACTAGAGCATCTCTGGCGGACTCCCCCTGTGGGGGGTTCAGAGCGAAGAACTCGCTGCATTTCCTGTTGGAAGGAGATGCAAAGAGATCGCAGCAAGGCCAACCCCACTCGAGGAAGATCCGCTCCGCTACTGAACGATTTGGAGACCACTCATAAGGCATCAGAATAGTCCTGTTCAGTTTGTCTGCCAGTATGTTGGATCATCCTGGAATGTGCGTTGCTACCAGATCGCCCATTCCCACACTCTCATGGCCTCGCTACAGAGGGGATCGGATCTGGTCCCTCCCTGCTTGTTGATGTACCAGACTACTGACATATTGTCTGACTGTACTGCACTTGTTCCCAGAGGGGGAAAGGGCATGAAGGGCCAAAAGGACCACCCTCATCTCTAGAACACTGATATGCAACTTGGTCTCATTTGGGGACCACATGCCTTAGACTGTCCTTCCCGAGCAATGCCCCTCAGCCTAGTTGGGAGGTGTCCATGGTCTCAGTGGCTTGGGGAGGGGCTGCAATGAAAAGACGTCCCTCGACCAGTTCCGAGGAGTGTATCCACCAAATGAAGGACTTCCTGCCAACCCTGCTAATGTGTATAGGATGCGTCAATGGCAGATCTAACCATGACCATTGGACCACTAATGTCCACTGTAGAATCCGCATATGAAGATGAGCACAGGGAAGAAGGGTAATAGTGGCTACCATTGAACCCAAAGTTCGAAGTACCGTCTCTGCTGATGGGAGGTGTGACTGAATGACCAGGGACACATGGAGTCGTAAGCTCCGAATTCTCTCTGGGGTTAGAAAAACCTTCATTTGCAGAGTGTCTATCCTTGCTCCAATGTACTCTAGAACCTGGACTGGAATCAGAGAAGATTTTGCTATGTTGATAGTGATTCCCAGGTGGTCTGACAGCTTCAAAAAGTAGTCTCTGGCTTGAAAAAGTAGTCTCTTGGTGGGAGCAACAAGGAGCCAATCATCCAGGTACTGGAAGACCTGTATCCCCTGAAGCCTCAGGTGAGCTGCTACAACTGCCATGACCTTGATGAACACCCTGAGGGCTGTGGAGAGACCGAAGGGTAGAGCTTGAAACTGATAATGACTGGCTCCTAGCTGGAAGCGGAGGAACCCCCTGGAGCGTCTGTGAATCTTTATATGGTAGTACGCATCCTGGAGATCTATCAAGCACATCCGTCTTTCTCCTGCAGATAAGGCAGGATGGATTGCAAGTGATCATCTGAAACTTCTCTTTGGCAACTGACAGGTTGAGGGTGGAAATATTCAGAATAGGTCTTAGGTCCCCCGTCTTTTTGGGCACCAAAAGAACCTGGCGTAGATGCCCGATCCAAACTGGTCATGGGGGATGGGCTGGATGACTCGTTTCTTTAACAGCTTGTCTATGTTGAGTGCTGCTACCTCCCTTTGTGCGGGTGGTACATCTGGGAGGTGTTTTGGTGGAAGAGGGACTTCCACAAAGGGGATAAAATAGCCTCTGGATATGATCTGAAGCACCCAATAGTCTGTTGAAATGGACTCCCATGCCATTAGGTGTAATGACAGATGACCCCTGACTGCCTCCGGAGCAGAGCAGTTGGGCAACCCCTCGGTGCTGCTGTGTGGGCCTGTCTGAGAATGGTTCTCGAGACCCCACATTACTAGGACCCCCTCTGCCTCTGGGGGAAGATGAGTCCTGAGCATAACAGGAATACTGAGGCTTCCGGAACCACATTTTCTTTTGCCCACGCTAATTCCTGGAGAAGGATCTTTCAGGGTTAGAGAAGCAGATCTCGATGGCAGACAGTGTCTTCCCGTTCTTTTCACTTTGAACCAATGTCTCACAAACGTCTTCCCGAACAAGGCAGAACCATCATACGGGGCATTTGCAAATAACTCCTCAAAGGGCTCTGTGAACTGACAGCCTGAGCCAAGTGTGATGCTTCATGGAAATATCTGACCTGGCCGCCCTTGCCACTCCAGTGCCATGCGAGAGGAGACGCATGGATGTGTTGGACACCACTTTTAGAGTGGCCATCCACACGGAGAATTTGCGCTTATCCTCCAGCGACATGGATGACTCAGCTAGCTCTTTGACAAGGTCACTCTGTAGTCGGGTAACGTGTGCCAAATAATTCAGCACCATTATGGAAAAGGTGGCTGAGGTATACACCTGCTTCCCTAGGCAATCCATCGGCCTGGACTCATGGTTGGGAGGATGGACTGTAGAACTTTCTTAGGCTAGTTCTTTCTTGGTGGCTGCTGCTACAACCATAGCGTCTACAGGTGACCCTTTGTTCCAACTAGGTCTATCCGAGGGGGGACTTAGGATCCTGTCTGTGTGCTTCGAAATTGGCTCCATGGTGTCCGGTTCCTTCCATCCCTAGGAGGTGATGAGGTCCACCAATGGATCCGTGGGAGTGGAGACCCAAGAAGTAGATGGGCCCATGCCAAAGGCATCCAGAAACACCGACTTGTCCGTGGTAGGCTTGGGGGTGGACCCCCCCATTGGCACAGGATTTCCATGATGTCTCCAAAGGAGACATCATCAGGGGGGTGATCTGGGGGAGCCTTCCCCCTCCTCCAAGTCGGTATCCTCAGTGAGGGACTCTGGGAAGGAGTCCAGGTTCCTCCTTTTGCACGTCCATTTGCGAGGAGCCTCTTCAGTGTGACTGTCTGAAGTGGACTCACAAACCATCTGTTGTTCCGAAAGGGGAACCACCTGGGGCACATCGGGCATGGGCTACCCTGAGTGGACAAAATATCCGGGGTCGCATCCAGAGCCGAGGGAGCTGGGGTGGAATCCAATGAAATAGGGGTCTCAACCCACTTGACAGCACCCGTTCCATTACATCAAATGCCAAAGGAGAACGAGCCTCCTGGATCATTAGTAAGGAAGCTGCCATCTGCAGACCCAATGGGGAAATCAGAGCCGAGCCCGCAGGTGTCGAGATGCCAAAGGGGGGGCCATGACCCGCCATGGCCGGAGCTGATGGAAACCCCAGTTCGGATCCAACACCTAGACTATGGCTCCGAGAGCTACTCGGATCCGAATTCATCGGATCCGACGTGCTCAGGGCAATGGCCAGCATTGAGGTACAAAATACCATCGGCGCCAGCCCCCCAACTCCGAGACTCCTCGGATCCGAAAACTCCAATACCAGGGGTCGGATCAGAGAAAGAGTTATTGGAGTGAAAACAGGGAGCGACCTCCCCCTCCAGATGGAAAGGGGGCTGGCAAGACTCCCATCTGGATCTGGGTGTGAATAAATCTTCGCATCATTTTGTCCATCTCCGCTTCACTCAAACTTCTGGTTGAGTGCAACAAAGAAGCCACTGATGCTGACCTAGAAGGTCGGTACACCAACACCCTGGAAGAAGGTCTAGCCTCCTCCAGCTCCGGTGTGAGAACCTCGGCGACTGGAGCCGAGGAGTACTAAGCCTGGAAACAGCCTGGAGTTTCTGGGGAGGACCCGAAGGACCCAACCAGTCTTGGGACCTCTTCCTAGCCTTGTCTTTCTCCTTTCTCAGCAAATCCCCTTCAACAGGCCTCTGAACAGGAGGATGAGTCTTGGCCTGGGAGGAGGAAGATGCGGAAGAAGCAGTCACTGCCGTGACTGCATCAGTAGTAGCGGGGACAGTTGCCCCCAAAGCAGACAACAGTCCCTTCATCCCTAGCTTGGCCTTGCAATCTTTCAATGGCCCATGGGTTAAAACCTGCGCAAATAGAACAGTCGGTCGACAGATGTGCGACCCCTCAACATACCAAGCACAGAGTGTAACCATCCGCTAGGGATAACTTATGGCCACACTCTGCACACTTTCTAAAGACAGGCTTATTCTGTTCAGCTATGCCCAAAAATAAAGCAGAAGAAATCAACAGTTTTCAGACCAAGTACACACACACACACACACACACACACACACACACACACACACACACACACACACACACTGCTATAGGAAAACTCTAACTACTTTTTTTTCCCGGCGCAACGCGAGGAAGGGGAGGGAAAGGAAAGGGAAACCCTGAGCTAAAACATCAAGAAAGTTCACGCTTACCCCAAAAGTTCTGAGAAAAACACTACTAAAGCAAGCACCACACCTAGAGCTCTGAGACCACGATGCTAGTCAAAGCTGCGGCAAACGAGATATGAGGGAAGGAAGGAGATAGAGGGATATTATGGGTAAGGGGACGAGCTTGGAGCTCGGATCAGATGCTGGTGAAACTACCATCTCAGATCCGATATGGATCCGTAACCCACAGGTTGAAGAGCAAATGAAGAAAACTACTTCAGATGTTTAGTTTTCTGTTTCTTTTTGACAGGAAAAATGGGGCCAATAGTGTTATTAATGGCAGCAGCAGCTTCCCCAGGGATGGGCACAACTTTCTAACAAAACGGGGAAGCATTAGTTGTTTCTTCTCCCAGGACTGTCAAGAGTGGCTCTCTCTTGCCCACTGATAGGACCCCCAACAGCCATACAGGACGTTGCTAACCCCTGGACCATAGTGGCGCAGCTAAAAAGATTAAGTGTTCTGAGGTACACCTAATGACTACAGCAGAGTCAACCACCTGTGGTGTCAAAGGCTGTTTGCTTAACTTTTTTTTTTTTGTGACTGGAAGAAGGCCTGACTTTGGGACCAAGAGTTTGTTACATGGTCAAGCCAAAAATGGTGCATCTTTCCTGAAGTCTGTACAGACTCATAACAGTCTGTTAAAACACAAACTCCTAGTTTTAAAATATCTTTCCTGAACAGCAAAGTGTTATAAAATAATCAATTTCTTAAAATGAAATGTTGTCATCCCCAAAGGGAACTTATCTGCCTAGCAGAGGAACATCATAACCCAATTGTTGATCCTTGAAAGCTTGGAAGAATCTACTCTTTGGCGGCAGGAAAGGTCTGAAGGTCTTGGTGCTCAAACCTGTCTTTTTAGACAGCTCAGCTCCAGCTTACTGACAGTTTGGGTGTGTGGAGGGTGCCCTGAAACTTTGGAAGCTGGCCGGCTGTTGTATCCTATGCAGGATATAACCGTTACAGCTAAGGCTACTGCAGCAGTGACCAATGTGATGAATGTAGAAATGTTAGAGATTGGGCAACAATTGTCAAAAATGTCTGCATGCAGCGATAGTTTCTTAAGAGCAGGGATAACAAAGACTTTGTTCAAAGAAGATGGAAAAAAACAACTCTCAATGAAGTAAGATTGTTGGTCCTCAGTCGTACATTCTGAGATATCAGTATTGAGTTTGTTGTAACTGAGAAAGTAAATATCATCAAGGGAGCAGAGAATGTAAAAGCTGGGACTGCAACAATACTCAGGAGGTCAGATGGTGGTAGAACAGATCTGGCAGAGCATTAATCTTGTAAAAAAAAAAAAAAAAGAAAAAAAAAACAAGTAGCAGACTCATATTGTGAAGCAGAGGTGAGACTGGCTGGGGTGCACAACCTCTCCACCACCACAAAGAAGAGCAGATGAGATCACTTAGCCACTACTAAGATCTCTCAACTGAAAGACTTCCTTCTTGCACAAAATCTCTGCCTAGTAAGCAGTACAGTAATCATCAAGTTAAACTTAATCGTGCCACAGGCCCACAGGGAATCAGTAACACTCCAACCTGTGCCCTGCTCACTGTAGGATATGAAGGTCATGGTCAAACCTGGGTTCATGTTTTCTAGTACACACTGTATGAACATGATGCAGGGCTAGACAGTCCAGTGCTAGGGGCACAGACTTATTACAGTCAGTGACTAAGGCATCCAGAAAATCAGTATCCCTAGTGAAATGAAGTATCACAAAAAAAAATTCCAGGTTGACACAACTACTAGAATGAATTACCTGCGGGGTGTATGCTGCAGAAGCTCTAGGCACAAGCAAACAAAGAAACTATCAGGCCAATGGCATTGTTTCACCATCAAGTCTGATGGCTTTACTTTTAGTATGATGATGAAGTCCAGAGTTTGGCCTAATCTATGTGTTGCAGAGGTAAAAATCTGAGCAAAACCAAAGTGTTTCATAATAAAGCTAAATTATATGTCAAAAGTCACCAACTCATCATTGATCCAGATACTGACGTCACAAAGCACAGCTAGGTGATGGTAACCTACAGTTGAGTCAACAAGGAAATCAACTAGTCAGTGAATGCAAGGGAGTTCTCAACAAGATCACTGAAAGCTACTCATCCATGAAGACAAAATACAAGGAACCCCAGACAATGATTCACCAGGTCCAGATAGGCCAGTTTTGTTTGCTGTGGCAGCAGGGGATTGCACCCTGGGAAGTCACTTCACTTCATAAATACACTGTTTCAACAAACATTTATTACAATTTATCAGCATTAGCTTCACTAACAGATAAATACAGCAATTTATTAATTAATGTATTAATCTAAGATTGCTGTTTTACAGTGTTTTATTCTCTCATTTGTTTATAGCTGGCACAGCATCAGTGCAGAGTCTACATGCCTTCCATTTGTCTGTGGATTTTCAGTGGGTGCTCCTGTTTCCTCCCACATTCCCAGAAACATGAATGTGAGCTAGCAATCCTTAAAAATTGCCCTCAGGTGTGCATGCGGCATGTGTGTGCCAGTATAACTGCATATGTCCTGCAACAGACTGATATCTCATCCAAGATTAGCTTTGCTGCCTTTTACAAACTAACTGCCAGGGCAGACTCCAGATCCCCCATATCTTTGAAATGGATAAATCTGTTATCAAATAATGCATGAATATCTTATACAATAATCACCCAAAGCATCTTAATACATTACAGTGTAAACACTGACTTTAAAATATATATCATTTTCGTTAAGACAGATTTTAAAATTGTTAAAAAATCGCTGTAATTGTAATTCCATTTCTCAGTTTAGTAAAACGTGCAATAAGTCTTCTGGTACTGTATTTTTAATGTGAACGTAAGATAATTTAACACTGATCTTTATGTAAAAATTTCTCCCAAACAATGTTCTTTACCAGTTCAAATTTGCATTGTATGTATATCTGACAGGACTGCAGCTGCAACAAAAGACAGGTGGCAGTTATCATCATTACCTCGAAAACAAAATTCACAATACCTAGATCTCAATAATTTCAGAACCATTTCTCTCCAGTTATAAATCTTAGGAAAGGAGCACTGTAATTTTACTAAATTGTTAAGCATTTTGCTGATCATATTTAACATAATGCAAGAGATTTACCTTCCTAGACACTTGCCAAGTACTTAATTCTGAAAAAAAGAAACTACTTAGTTTTGATCAGCTATTTTGAAAAAAAACAGACAACAGATGGTGCCTAGCTTGTTCACAAAATGCAGCACCCTTGCTATTACATTTTCAATCTTCTTACAGGTTCTTAGGTAGTTACTAGGCACAAAGTCAAGGAGGCTGTTTAAATTGCCCCAGTGCACTGCCTGGTTAAGTGACTTGCTCAAGGTTGCACAGCGGGCAAGTGGAGACCTGAGGGAATCCAAGGACTGAACTAGCTTGTTACCAGCTCATAGCCTTAATCCTCTATGCTCATTCTTATGCATTTTTCATATTTTTATGCATTGACTGTTATCCTGAAATGTCAACACTTATCACCCAATGGACACTTAATTAACCATAAACAGGGCTCTTTCTTCCCTTAAATGCAAGTATTTAGTTTTGTTGACAATGAAGTAAGTCTTGGAAAATTTCTCCAAGAGATCGACCTTGACAGACATTCCTTTCTTAGTAAGTCAGCATAGGATCACATTGTCAGCATACACCATACTACTAATGTAGATATCACAGAGTTTTAAGAGTAGCAGTTGCAGAATTAGTCACTTGAGTTGACAGGGTATATACATATAAATACAGAACAGAGTTGGGTTTAAATAACATACTTGTCTAACACCCCATGTTTTCTGTTTTCCTGTTACCTTTCAGATAATTGTATGCCTTGATCCCAAATTAAGTGTATGCAAACACGATTTCTATTAGCTATAAATCATTTACTGATAATCCATAGTCTGTCATTATTCTACTAAATGGTATCCGACCACTGCGTGAAAAGAGGAGAAGAGCCCTAAAAAAGTAAATAAAAATTTCATCCTTCTCATCCTATAGTAGCTGGTCATAAAATGATCAAATATCACCATTACTGTGTGAGTAGAGACCCCTTTATAAAATCCAATACTGATGGAGACTAAAAAAACGAAAAAAGCATTCCTGAATTTTCTTAATTTCATTTTAAAGACTCTTTAAAAGCTCCTTTATACCTCCCCTTTTTTTCCCTTTTCACTATCCTTCCAACCTTAGCTTCTCTAACTCTCCTCCCCTCTTCTCTGCTATTAGATTAACACTGACTGTTTGCAATACAGCAAAGGATGCTGCTTTTTGCAAAACATATGTAAATTATGGACTATGTTTCAATATATAAGCTTTAAACACAAATTTGATGCTACCATTGCAGATTGTTAAATGTATTTCTATCTTTAAATTGTACAGGTTTTGTAGTTTTTCTCATCTTGCACATCATGTCCTCCTTTACTCCATACATACATATATATATATATATATATATATATATATATATATATATATATATATGTACCAGACATGTTTACTTAAAGACTATTTTTCTTGAGAACTTTCTGTACATTTTAAATGTCTCTGTATTTTTATTTTTTTCTTCCTAAACCTTTGCTGAAAAGGGTCTTCATGCACAGTCAGACTTTCTCAGTCAACAAATGCAATACATAAATAAATACATAAATAAAGACATTTTTTGATAATTTTTAAGGAGTTGTGCAAAAAAATGTACGCCAATAATTATGTAGTCTCATTCTACCCTCTTCTTGTAAATGGGTACTATAATCCCCCATCTGACCAACAATCTGGAAAATACAAACTCTTGTTCCATAAATCAAAAAAAGGGACAAGAATGGTGGTTCATTCAGTAACAATGATTCTGCACATTTTCCAAAAGAATTCTCTCCAAGTGTGTATATTTATGTTTTAATTGATTAATACTAAACAGGCTGCTCCATTATGTAACTGTGTGCCACTTCCAAAGAATGATCATCTGCCTCTGCACTAATTTTTGTTCTCTTTCTTTTGCCCCTCTGCGATTCTGTAAAGGGCTTGAAAATGCTCTGAAAAGATGTACTTGCAATTACTAGTGGACTTACAATGTCTTATATTAACAGGAGACAAGCTCTTTTTAATTTCTGCATTTCAGTGAATCTTCCATGCTTCTCCGCAGTTCCGCTTCATCTGATGTTTTATTTTTAATCAACACCTTGTACTCTTTAATATCAGATTCTTAAGCATCTTCCAGTCCAATTATGAACCAAGACATCTTAAAATCCTATTAAGTGAAGATTTTGTGCATCTGCAAACTGAATATAACAATTTCAATCACTAAGTTTACTTAATGGCCACCGATTTAAATTAAACAGATCCCAGTAAGTGAAGGATGGCGAATTACTGGTTCCACTGTCCTCAAGATTCAGAGATATCAGTACTGCCCATCACCTCCAATTTACAACAAGATGAGAAAATTACTAAATTACATTATAATAAGTTAAGCCCAGTACAGTCTATAAAAGTAAGAACAATATGGGGTATCTTTGACCTTACCTGTTCTACACAACTTTCCTATCTTTCGCCAAAGACAACAAATTAAAAGATGGTCTCTGTCAGACCTTATGTACTCTAATACAGTGGACTACTAGATAACTAGAACACTTCTTCTATGTTTTGTAAAGTCTAAATTAACTGAAATTTCAACTAGATGAACAAAATGGTCAAAGCTTTAGCCTGAAAAATCTACAAAATAGCTCTTTTGCAGACATCAAGCCACCCTGTACCCTCCATTATTTAAACGTACCAACTTCACAACTGCACATTCATAGAGAAAATAGTCCACATATACTGAAATGCGAACAGAAACACACAGGCAATGCTATAGGAAAAGAGATTAGGAAGCTCAGCATCAAGGAAACTGCACTAACCAGTTTAAATCTTATGCACTTTACACAAGGCTAGGGAGCCAACCAGATCTGACACCCTTTTTACATTCCTTGAAACCTTGTAAATTTCCCTCACTTATCTTAATCATATATTCCACTAAGTGGGAAAAATGATCTCCTGTAATAAACACAATTAACCGCCTTCCTCTTCCATGTTTTGCACTTTTATCACATGGAAGTAGAAAAACTTTCTAATGATATGTACACCCAACCCATCCCACATGGTGATTCTAGTCTTAATGTCTTCAAGAATCAGTATGCCTTCAACATAGTCCAAATTAAATATATTAGTCTTAGAGCTATATAATCTTTAGACGACGAAGGACCCACAAGTATGGCTAGTGCAACAGCCCAAAAACAGAACAACCCTAAAAGCAAATGAAAGAGCCAGCACAACTCTGTGTGGAAAATAATGTATTATAAATACACATCACTAATTCACACAAGACTCCAGACAGGTTTCGGCTACGCAACCTTCCTCAGTGAACAAAAACAAACAACATACCCCACCAGCAGATGATGTATAAATACATACTTTGATTGGCCAATAGTTTAGCAAGACTTCACTTAATTAGTTAATTAAAAATAATCATTAAGGCCAGGTGGAAAAAGCCCTCCTAGCCTGACAATCCACTTTTTTCTTTTCTTCTTTCAAATTTAATATTTCATGTAGACCAGCCCTGTCCTGTGTTTTATTCAAAATACAATCAATAATGGTAAATTTAAATGTACCAGTTTTGTGTTTGCAGATATGTTTGTATAGAGCGCTTGACTGTTTGTGGTTCTTTATATCACTAATGTGTTCACTTATTCTCAATCTTAAAGGCCTACACGTTTGCCCAACATAAAAGGCCGGGCATGTACAGCTGGCCAAATAAATCACCCAACTAGTGCTACAATTCCCAAAAAAAGTTAGATCATATACAACAGGTGTGTTCTTGCTGCTAAAGCTTTTTGCCTTGAACACCCTGGGGCAATGAGAAAGTACAGTTTTGTACCTACCATAAATGTATATGTTCGAGTGTATACACTGCTGCAGTCATTACACTTGGGTTATCCTGCCGTCAGGCAGTCCCTCATTCGGCCTGAGTTCCAAAGTCTTGGTCCGGTGTTGGTTGCTGTCGCTTCTTCTCTGACGTCAGTGCGCCAGATGCAGCCAATGCCATTTTCTTCAGTTTTTCTTGCCCCAGATGTCAGGTACCCCCAAAAAGGTAGGCAATGTAAATTGCTAATAAAACATACATAAGAAAAGCAAACAAAAACTTTCAGTTACCAGCAAATACTCCCCATAGGTAGCAAAGGGTAAAAGGCCTAAGTAAGTATCAGCAAGGAAGAGGGGAAGGAGGGAGGGTAACCTAGACTGCAGCAGTGTATACACTCGAACATCTACATTTATGGTAGGTACAAAACTGTACTATGTTCATGTTACACTGCTGCAGTCATTACACTTGGGTAGAATCCTAAAGCTGAGGTAGGGTGGCTGGTTATATAAGGCATTAGGGGGGGCTATAAGGCCCTGCAGTACTGCAGTGGCAAAGCCAGCTCTGGATTTAGAATAAAGAGGCAGATGGTAATGCTTGGTGAAGGTATGTAAGAACTCCAAGTTGCTGCTTACAAAATGTCCTTGGTAGGTACTCCTCTGAGGTAGGCAGTTGAAGTGGCTGTTGCCCTGGTGGAATGAGACCTAATGCTGTTAGGTACCACTTTTCCATGGTGTGTATAGCAGAAATGTATACAGTGCCCTATCCATTTAGAAATGGTCTGTTTTGAAATGGCTTTTCCCTGTGCTCCTGCAGCATATGCTTCAAACAATTGCTCAGTTTTCCTGAAAGCTTTCGTTTTGTCCAAGTAGAAGTGTAACTGCCTGTGTATGTCCAAGGAATGCAGAAGTCTCTCCCCTTTATTCTGTGGATTTGGATAAAAAATTGGCAAGTGAATAGTTTGGTTTAGAGCCACACTTGATACCACCTTTGGCATAAAAGTAGGGTTTGTTCTTAAAGACACCCTGTCTTGGTGGAAAATGATGAAAGGTTCTACTGCCATTAGTGCCAGTAATTCTGAAACTCTTCATGCTGAGGTTATTGCCAGGAGCAGAGCAGTTTTCCAAGAGACATATTTTAAGTCTGCTGAGTTAGCTGGTTCAAAAGGAGGTAAAGTTAATTTTTCCAAGGTGAAGTTGAGGTCCCAAATTGGAGTTGGTGCTCTACGGGGCGGTCTTATGTTTTTAGCCCCTCTGAGGTACTGTTTTAGCAAAGGATTAGGAAAAAAATGGTGGATCTGTGTTGTAATGAGCAGAGATGGCAGAGGCATGGATCTTAATGGATGAAAAGGAGAGGCTTTTGTCCAGCATCTCAGTTAAGTATTGTAGTATCTGAGGAATATTTGGGACAAGAGGGTCAAGACTGTGAGCCTGGTTCCAAGCCCAGAATCTCTTCCATTTATCCGAATAGGCTTTCCTGGTGCTAGGCTTTCTGGCCTCCAGAATGACATCCATAACAGCTTTGGAGAGAGGCGTTGCTTGTTTGACTAAGGAATTTTCCATGCAGCTAGGTTTAAAGTCTTGAACTGGCTGTGAAGTATCTGATTGTTTTGCTGAGTCAGAAGATGTGGGAATTGAGGCAAAATCCATGGTGGACCTTGTGCTAACTTCTTTAAGATTGGGTACCAGTGCTGGTGTGGCCAGTGTGGGGCAATCAGGATAATCTTTGGCTTGTCTTGTCTGGCTTTTAGGAGTACCTTTGAAAGGAGAGGTATTGGTGGGAAAGCATATACTTGTAGGTTTTTCCAGCTGAATGAGAGGGCATCCACTTTCCATGCTCGTGGGTGGTAAGTCCTTGTGCAGAATTTCTGTAGCTGGCAATTCATTGGGGATGCAAACAGATCTATGTCCGGGCTCCACCATTTTTGTGTTATCATTCTGAATATTTGTGGATGTAATTTCCACTGCATGGATCCATGATGTTTCTGCTTAAGTCGCCTGCCAGTGTGTTTTCTCTCCTGGCAGGAATTGTGCTTGCAGATGAACTTGATAGGTTAGAGCTGTGTTCCACAAGGTCATGGCTTGTCTGCAGAGGGGATATGAATGAGTGCCCCCTTGCTTATGTACCACATAACTGTGGTGTTGTCTGTCTTTAGTAGTAGTTGTCCTGGATGCAGAAGGTCCTTGAAAGCTGTAAGGGCATTTTGTACAGCTAGCATCTCTTTTTGATTGATGTGAAGATGCCTTTGTTCTGCGGGCCACTTGCCCTGAATACATTTTCCTGCCATGTGTGCTCCCCAGGCGTAATCCGAAGCATCTGTTGTCAGTGTTTGCCTGGCTGTGGGTTGAGTGAAAGGCTGTCCCTTGTTGAGGTGACAGGCTTGAGCCCACCATCGAAACTCCTGTTGAAGGCAAGGAATAAGTGGTATTACTGTTTCCAAACTGTGACAGTGTTGAGACCAGACACTCTTTAGGTACCATTGTAGTTTCCTCATATGCAGTCTGGCATATGGAATTAGTAGTATGCAAGATGCCATGTACCCCAAGGCCTGCAGAATTTTTCTTACAGGGAGTTGGGTTTTTGTTGCCATCAATTGGAAATATTGAGTCAGTTGTCCTTGCTTGTCTGGCGTGAGATAAGCCATCTGGGCCATTGTATTTAAGCTGGCAACCAGGAATATTATCTCTTGTGAGGGCACTAGTTTTGACTTATTTTCGTTTACTGTGTACCCTAGGCAAATTAGCAATCTTTTTACAAACGCCAGATGCTTTAGAAGAATGTCTTTGCTCTCTGCTTGAATAAGGCAGTCGTCCAAGTATGGGTAAATTTGAATTCCTTTTTGTCTGCAAAATGCAATTACTGGTGCCAGGCATTTTGTAAAGACCCTGGACACAGTAGATAAGCCAAAGGGCAGTGCAGAGAATTGGTAATGCATTGAACCAGCTAAGAATCTGAGGTATCTTCTGCAATTTTGTCTGATAGGGACATGCAGGTATGCCTCCTTGAGGTCCAAAGTTACGAGCCAAGCTTTCTTGCCCAGCATGGGAAGAAGCTGCTGTAGTGTCAACATTTTGAATTTTGGAACATCCAGGTAAGTATTTAGAGAAGAAAGATCCAGAATGGGCCTCCAGGCTTTGTCCTTTCTGGGAACCAGAAAGAGTCTTGAGTAAAATCCTTGTCCTTGCACCTGTGTTGGTACCTTTTGAATAGCTCTCATGTCCATGAGTGCTGTAATTTGTCTTTGAGCCTCTGCCCATTGATTTGGTGGCAGATTTGGCATTCCTTTTAACCTTGGCAGAGTGTGAAAGTGGAACCTGTAACCTTGAGATACAATACTGAGAACCCATTTGTCTTAGGTGATCAAATGCCAACTGTGACAGAAAAGTGCCATTTTCCCCCCAAGGGGGCTGCCAAGAGAGAAGTGCTTGGTAGCTGTAGTGGGAAGTCATTGGGGCTGTTTTTTATAAGGTTGAGGCCTGTCTTCCCCTTCTTTCTGGGTTAGAGCACCCCATTGTCGAGGCCTGTAAGAACCTTGTGGTTCACCTCTGCCTCTTGGATGTCTGTATCTGCCCCTTTGAGGTCTGTCTGAAACTGGAAAGGACCAATTTTTTGTTGGCCAATTTCTGCTAAATCGAGGAGGCTGAACCTGTAAGAAATCCTTCACTGTTTGCATAGATTTTGCCTTATCCTCCATTTTCTTTAATACCTCTTCTGCCTTAACTCCAAATAAAACATCTTGCTGCAAAGGTGCATCCAATAGTTTTGCTTTAACATGATCTGGTAAAGTCTGCTCTTTTAACTAAGCATGTCTTCTAATGACAGACCCTGTAACTGCTGCTCTACAGGAGGCCTCTAATGAATCAAAACCACATTGCAAAGTATGAATACCTCTCAACCTGGAAACATCAAAAATTTGGACAAGGCCCATGAAAAATAGGTACAAATCTGTACGCTGATTAACATCTAATTTGCATACATAATTATGAAACCCCACCCACTCCGATGGAATTGTGGGATACCAACTTTCAAATGCAAAATGAAGAACAGACAACCAAAATATGGCACCAGAGTCCCCCTGCAGCCATTCCAATGTCCCATTACTTGGCTATTTCGCCCCATTTACCAAGAACACTAATGCATACTGCTTTACTTCTACAATGATTATTTGGATTTTATTTTTACAGCAGCACAACAATGTAGAAACACTAATAGACATCATGATCTGGTAAAAGCAATACTGTCTCACAATGAAAATAGGCTTGACATTAAAACATCTCTGCCCTTGAAACTCACATTCATTGAAACAGCATTGAAACCCACACCACATTCAAAGAAAATGCATCTGGCCAGTGGTGGATAAAGATTACCTTTGGGCTGTTTTAAAATCATTGGCCCCTTGCACACAAAACAAGAAACATACATGCGTTCTTTGATCCATTGATCCATCTTCCTGACTTTATTAAATTATATTCCTTGTATAATACAGCATACTTGTTAGACTTAAGTTAGAAGAACTCATTTTAAATTTATTGTTTGAACATTTTTCCAGTAGGCAATGAAACAAAATGCATGAACCAGACCAGTAATGACAAAACTGCCCAACTCAGAACATTTCCATCATTTAAGTCTACTTCCACAGTCACACACACACACACACACACATATTATAATAACAACTTTTCTCGGATGAAAGCAAGAATTTAAGCCAAGATAATTATTAGTCATATGCTTTACTTATCTTTAATAATACAAAAATACCAACATTTAAAACCCATAGCTTAACGGTTTTGTATACTGATTGCTAACCAACACATTAAACTTACTCAGGGTAATTTATTTCAGTAATAACCCATGGTGGTATAACTGTAACTATAGAACAAGTTTGTATTATTTTCCCAAAATTCCAGTGCAGGTGCCTACTAAGAATACAAAATACCAATACAGGTAGAAAGTATGAATGAGATCTGCTAATATATGTTCTCAGTAAGCTTGCAAAGTATGACTGCAGCTGTATTGCAAGTATGCAAAAAAAAAAAAAAGAAAGCATGCAAAATCCCAGCAGAGGTGAACAGTAAGAAGCCAGAATCAAAGCACAACAGTTAACATTTACAGCAAAATGTTACTTATGTTCTTAACACATGAAGTCTTACAGCAGGAAATTCCTTCCTTCTCTGACATCTACTTTATCCAGTTCAGGTAATCAGGCAATTGTAACCTATCACAACATTCAAAGATACAAGCATACCTTTCAACTGTCCAGCTTTTTTTGCAGAATGTGCAGATGTTTGCCTCACATTTTTGTCCTGTTCCTCATAAAATTTAGATTTTTTTCTGGCAAATCATTGAGTACTGAAGTCACTAAATAGTGTTTTACATTTTATTTTCAACCTTCATATCCTTCAGGAAATTGCATGCTGATGTAAAACCTATTATTCTAGCAACTTTTTTAAGCTTATATGGGCAAAATTAAAAATTTGTCTTTGAACCTGGATGCAGAGAAACTAATCATGAGCAGCCAGCCAGTCTGCCCCAGGACACACACATTCACATACGTATACACACACACACACACACACACACACACACACACACACACACACACACACACACACACACACACACACACACACACACACACACACACACACATTTCCTAACTGAAGCACCCCGCTCGCATAAAACTCTACACACACACACACACAACACACACTTCCTACCTGAAGCACTCCGCTGAGTCCGCTCGCATAAAACTCTGCATCTGAACAGCAGCCCAGGCCTCAGACAGTCCTTTCTTTCCACTCGCATAAAGCTCTGCATCTGCACAGACAGTCCTTCCTTTCCGCTCCACTCGCATAAAGCTCTACACACACACACACACACACACACACACACACACACACACACACACACACACACACACACTTACCTATGTGCTGCTTTCCACCACACAAAGTTCAGTGCTGCTGCTGCCATCTGTTCGTTCTGGCCCCGGCCCGAGTTGACATTCAGTAACTTCTGCTGCTGTCCATTCGCTCCGTCACTGCCACGGCATAATCCATTCATTTCTGCTGCTCCCTGACATAATACTCTCTCCATTCCGTTCTAGGTGCCATAAGTACTATATCCTGTTCGCATTTGCAAATCGGCCGTTCCCGCCTACTTGCATTTGAGCTCTGCATGCATAATGCTCCAAGGAGCTCAATTCTGATAGGCTGGTAACCCTGACGGAGCTGATGTCATTGCGCACGTGATTATGTCAGCCCAGTCAGCGCGAAAATTAAAAAACATTAAAAATGCAAAGAAAAAAATCGGAAATGAAGGGGTGCCACTCGGGAATCGTGGCACCCCTTCATTTGAACCCCAAAACTCGGTAAAAACCGAGTAATTCGGTGCAGTTGGGAGGTATGAAAGTATGTTTTCCCACTTGTTCAGCTGCATGCAATAAATCCTGCATTTCCTTATAGTTAGGAAGATCTGAATTTGGAAGCATTTTTTTGTTTCAACTGAGACATCAGAAATTGCTGATATTTAAGCATGTGAAACTGGCAATTTAAGGCCCTCATTGCTAAAGTTGCAGATGTATATACTTTCTTCCCCCATCTGTCTAATGCTCTGGAATCTCTGTCAGAGGAAACTGGATTTTTTGCTGTAGAGGCCTTTACCCCTTTGGGACCCTGGGAAATAGTTTCAGGGTCAGCAACAGGGCTTTTATAAAGGAATTTGTGAGAGTCAGGGACTCTGTAGTATCTGTCTGGTTTAACTGGAGCAGGAGGTAAAGAATCAGGATTTAAACTGGATTCAGAATACACATCATCCACAATATCTAACACTGGCGGAATAGCAAGGGGTCTGTGTTGAGGTAATAAAAAAAAATATCTGAGCCATTTCTTGGATTCTGAGTAATCCTGGCCCTTCCAATGGAAATGCTCCCTCACAGTATGTAAGGTTTCCCCAAAGGAGTAGTCCTCTGGTGGGGAAGCTGAAGGAATAGATTCCTCAGCATCAGAATCCTCATAAGCGGGTAAAGAGTATCTTTGGTCTAAGGATGAATCTGAGGATATGGACACCTGGTCGGATGAGTCATAGTCTGCATCCTGTCTAGGCCTTTTATCAGGAGAAGGGTGGGTCCCCCTGATCAGAGTAATTAAGTCTTCAGCCATTTTGAGCATCTGTTTCTTAGGCATGGAGGCCTGTCCTGGTGAATGTTGAAGTTGTTTCTTTGTTTTTAAAGGGGTTTTAGACTTAGCAGAAGATTTAATGGTTAACTGAGTAGGTCTGAAAACACCCTCTGAAGCTGCGGGTTGTTCAGCTGCTCCGGATCCCTCCGAAGGGTTAGTCTCGGTAGGCCATAAATCTGGTGTATCCGAAGGCCCAGCCATCTCCACGTGGGGGTCAGAGGTGGCCTGTGGTTCCAAAGAAGCGGTCGTCAGGGGCTGCGAAGGCACCTCGCTGAAAACCGGAGAACCGGCGACTGGCCTTGAAGAGGCTTTGTCGTCAGTTTTGGGCCTCGGATGCCTGTCCGTGTCTTTGTGCTTTTTGTGAATCCCGGTCGTCGGTTGTTCCAACAGCATGGTGTAATTAAATTTTCTGCCAAAATAATGATGGGCAAAATCAAATCAACATTTAATAGTGTGCTTGTTAAACCTAGCACAAAACCGACAACTTGTAATGTCGTGGTCTGGGCCTAGGCATGGGATACAATAAGAATGGAAATCCTTATGAGGTATTTGCTTCCCACAAGAAATACAATTATTAACTTTTACTGACATCGGTCTGAGGCAAGAAAAAGTTTCCCCAACGGGGTACTTAGCTTTGTAGAAGACTTTGGTTCTGGATTCGGAATGAAAATCTCAGGAGTCGGCCGACCGGCACTTATGAACTGCTTTTGCTTTGGGCACCGCGTGGCAAGAAAGACTGAAGAAAATGGCGTCGGCTGCATCTTATATACCCCTGGCGCACTGACGTCAGGGAAGAAGCAACAGCAACCGACGCCGGACCAAGACTTTGGAACTCGGGCCGACTGAGGGACCGCCTGACGGCAGGATAACCCAAGTGTAATGACTGCAGCAGTGTTACACGATGAACATCAATGGCCACATGGATTACAACCAACCAATTTTTCACCAGTAATGGTTGTCTGACCCATATTTGTATCCTGAGCCTGCCATTTTTTATAATGACTAAATATTGACCCCAGAGAATGACCCTTCCGAAAGGAATATAAACATTTCTCTCCCAAAAATTCTCCAAGTGAAGCCTCACCCTGCAGGATATTCCAATGTCTGTAAATTATATTCATAAATGAATATGTATTCTTACCATAGGTCATTACTAATCTGACCTGATTTTTATTGTCAGAACAGCCTCCTCTATACTTAAGTAATCCAGATCTCTCCTGCTGGGTGGCAAACCGACTAGCCCTACAGATGTCAGCAACCCTGTATCTCTAATCTTTAAATCTAGTAGAAAGATCCTGTTCATAATGTCTATATTTGGAGGGCTGGAACAAATTCTCTTAACCCAGAGAAATTGAGACTTGGGGATATTTCTGATGATATGTTGAGGGTGGAAGCTCGAAGCATGTCACAGTGTATTATATTCGGGGAATTTCCGAAATATCTCAGTCTCCAAGGTGTCCAGAGGGGTACGTTTCACCAAAACATCCAAGAAAGTGATCTCATATTTATGCCAATTAATCTTGAACTCAATACCCCATTTATTCTAATTTAGATATTCAACAAATTCCTGTAAACAGACTTCATCGGCTCTCCACACCATCCAACAGTCATCAAGATATTGCCTCCAAATATCAATTTCATCTAAGTATAGGTTGTGACCATTGTCATAGATTAAATGCTCCTCCAAATAAGCCATAAACAGGTCGGCATATATGGGGGAAAAAGATGCCCCCATAGCAGTACCTTGAACTTGCCATACACATTGCTTTTGGAAATAAAAAACATTCTTGGTTAAGGCATGTTTTGCTAGGCTGACCAAAAAAAGAGTTGAAACCTGGACTATAACATTTAGCTCTAGCTAGCCAATATTGAAGCGCAGCTAGACCTGCCCAATGGGGGATATTAGTATACAGGGAGGTGACATTGAGGGTACATAGTAGCCAGTGGGGCTCAAGTTGTGAATCCGATATTATACCCAAAAACTGAGTGGTGTCTTGGATCTGAGCCCGTATATGTGACAACAAGGGTTTCAAATTGGAGGTGAGAAATTCGGAAAGGGGTTCAGTGAGTGAACCCCGCCCCGACACTATGAGCCTCCCTGGAGGATTGTTGGGATCCTTGTGGATGTTGGGCAGGAGGTATAAGTATTCCTGTTTTGTATAGTCAACCTTAAGTTGATAGCCAGTATCCTTTAAAATAATACCCTCATCAACTGCCATATCCAGAAATGCATCAATCTCCACCTTAAATCTGGCTGTAGGGTCTAGGGGCATGGTCCTACATTATCGGTTGTCTAACAGTTATTTTTGTACTTCCTCATAATATTGCGTCCAATCTTGGACCACAACAGCCCCTACCTTATCTGCCAGTAAAATTACAGTATCACTATTAGATTTGAGCTCATCAATACATTGCCTCTCTGTACTAGTAATGTTATCTCTAATCAGATGATCTTTGCCAAGATGCAAATGTAAATCTTTCAGCACATTATTCTGAAAAATGGAAACAACCGGAGACATAGGTGGTTTAAAGGTGGAATCCCGAAACCTGAAAGGTCTGGCATCCACATTGTTGTGACCATCCTGAAAAAATAAGCGTAAATTCAATAAACGACAGAAATCTATCACATCTTGTGCAAAATTATGTTCAGGCACAAAAAAAAGGGCACAAAGCTCAAACCTTTGTTGAGAATTTTTATTTGTATATCTGACAGAACCAAAGAGGAGATGTTATGTACATTACATGTTGTTATTGCTGAACCATCACCCTCAGCATATTCTCTAAGTCTGGAGGGACCCTTATGTTTCCTCCCCCCTCTTCTAGACCTAGGTCTAACGGGTGACCCATATTGTCATTTAAATTATTCCTCTTGGAAATGGGTGACCCATCCATGTGGCCATGCTCCCCCTCAGTGTTTGATGAATTGTCCTCACCTGAGGTTGCTCTGTCCCTGTTTCTCTTTTTCAAGATAGATTTTTGCCTTCTGGGTCTAAAACTTCCAAATTTTTGGTTAGGTGTCACAAAAGTTGACATTTTTGAGAATGTCAAATGGTCTACCCTTATCAAAATCATCCACATCCCTGTTGAATTTTTTCATTTTTTTTATCTTTTAAGATCGTCTCCAACTCCAAAAGATCCTTACTGAGTTGGTTAAGACAGGGAGTATAGCAGGGAAGAGTTTGGTATTTCTGTACCCCTTTACTCAGAATATCAACTTCAAGAGTCTGTTCTTGTATTGTTCTCTCATAATATGCAGCTAATGCATTAACAAAGCCCATCAAAGTTTCTTGTTGCACAGCAAGCCATTGGTCTAATAGTATCTGATCAGCCTGGGATACTAGTGGCTGTAACTTAACCCCAAGTCCTCTAGGCGATATTTGCTTCTGTTGATATGCCTTAAAGAGGGGTAAATGCCATACATTACTTCTCAAATTCTCCATCTCTTTGGTTAATTTTAGAAAGGCCAGCTTATACTCATGAACTGGATCACCCAATTCAACCGCTAAGCTGTTGGTCAATGTATGTGTGTACCCAAACCAAAAATACCCAAATCATCGGTGTCAGAGGACAGTCCTCTGATAATAGATGCCAGATCCAGGATCAAGTGAATGGACTAGAGCAACAAAGAGTGCACCCTTTCTCCTTCCAAAAACTGGAAAAACCCCAAACAAACTAATTCCAAAATTCTTACTTCCAAAACACAAAATCACCCAGACCTATAAAATATTAAGAAATACTGGATATAAATAAATAAACCATATAAAACAAACAGAGCAGGAAAAACTCCGCAGCTCAAGTGGTGGTACTATAAATAGCCTCAAGAGCGCTCAATATTATATATTTATTACAGGCACATGTTGCTATGTATAACCAAATAAAACCTTTTAATGGTATAGAATCACAGTAATAATGGATATTCAATTCCTGCATATGCCCTATAGCCCAATGGACTATACTACAAGTATATCCAAATCCATATACTGTGTCTCACCACATATAGCTGGATAATCTCCTCAGCTCCTATGGTGATACTATAAATAGCATAAAAACTGCCTAATATGGATTATTATTAATAGCGCATGTTGCTATGTGTCACCACAAACAGCTTGCGCATAACATATATGCACAATAATACTAAAAATTGCTTTATTATAAACTATTGGTCCAGTGGATTGTGCTCAGAAGTAATGAAATAATACTACAGAAAGAAACAGAGAAAGGGGCCCACCCAGGTTCTCAAACCATTCCCAAGATCACAATCCTACATAAATTATGACACCAAACTTTATATAGTACTAATGTAAAACATGAGTATCAAAAAAACAAATGGTTCTAAAATGAAAATGCCAGGTCCAACCCAGTATTCATTGGCCAAACACAACCATCAGAAAAAGATTATTATAATGGCCCAATGAATATAGTATCAAACTGTAAGATGTTAATCCAGACCTACCTATTGTTACTATAGGTTCAAAATATTAAATGTAATGGTGCCTATTCCCTCAATTCTAATACAAACTTTTGTTCAAATTAACATGTAGTAATAATACAAATAGATCGATATTGTCAGAAACACACATCGCTAACAGAAATAATTAGTAAATCAGAAATCTAAATAGACCTAATTATCATATTGGTCCTAATAGGCAGCCATAACCCCATCAAAGGCCCCTGATATTTATAAATAACAAACACATAAATAGTCACATATATACAGTTGGATACAACTGTTGATCAAAGAACTGCCTGATCGGTACTATAATTATCAGCCTCAAAGCATAACATGCATAATAGATTAATCAAAATCATCAGTATAAACCATATTAGTCCAATGTCCCATTTCCAATATTCATATCCAATATTGCTCGCAAATGCAACCAGCTGATATTCTAATGGTGTAGAGCAGCCCCGATCCTACTCAGGCAAAAACATAACCTGTTCGATAAAAGTCAAAACACTAGATGAGCCCCCTCATAGTCAGTTATATCTGGTATAGGTGTTACAATTAGGTAAAAGGGAAGACTAATTATTACGTTAAAGTGAGCCAAATTGGTTAGCAATGAAAAATTAGTCAACACACCCAGTGAATTCAGTCGTTTCTATGTCTCGAACTAAATAATAATCCGCCTGCCCGTTTTCCAGCAAACAGTCTGAAGCAAAAATTATAACTTAATAATTGTCAGCATAGCTACCATTACTGATAAAACGCGTAGAATCCCAAGAATGGAAAGTTTTAAATGCCAAAATCACGCCTTCCAAATGCCAAAGTGTCCCTATGCAGAACCAAAATCTGTATAGATTCTGAAGGCAAAAGCCGCTCCAAAGACCATAATCCAATGTAGTGGGAATAACTGTGTTCTGTCTGTATTAACAGCAAAAGACAAGATGGGGAATTAATATCGATATCCTTATTCAATGCCAGCTAGGAACAAAGAGCATTTCCACAAACTGCTGGAGGGAAGATGGCCACACAGATAGAGTGCCAACAGTGAATCCAAAAAACGAGACTAAGTCAGACGACGAAGGACCCGCAAGTATGGCTAGTACAACGGCCGAAAAACGAACAACCCAAAAAGCAAATGAAAGAGCCAGCACAACTCTGTGTGGAAAATAATGTATTATAAAATACACATCACTAATTCACATAAGACTCCAGACCGGTTTCGGCTACACAGCCTTCCTCAGTGAACAAAAACAAACAACAAACCCCACCAGCAGATGATGTATAAATACATACTTTGGCCAATAGTTTAACAAGACATCACTTAATTAGTTAATTAAAAATAATCATTAAGGCCAGGTGGAAAAAGCCCTCCTAGCTTCACAATCCACTTTTTTTCTTTCAAATTTAATATTTCATGTAGACCAGCCCTGTCCTGTGTTTTATTCAAAATACAATCAATAATGGTAAATTTAAATGTACCAGTTTTGTGTTTGCAGATATGTTTGCATAGAGCGCTTGACTGTTTGTGGTTCTTTATATCATTAATGTGTTAAATTATTCTCAATCTTAAAGGCCTAGACGTTTGCCCAACATAAAAGGCTGGGCATGTACAGCTGGCCAAATAAATCACCCAACTACTGCTACAATTCCCCAAAAAAGTTAGATCATATACAACAAGTGTGTTCTTGCTGCTAAAGCTTTTCGTCTTGAACACCCTGGGGCAATGAGAACAATGGCCACATGGATTACAACCAACCAATTTTTCATTTACATTATACATTTACACCTAAATTTTATGTGACTTGTAACAGTATGAACCTTGTCTACTTGGCAACATGCACGAAATGCATGGCGTTTTATGTAGGTATGACATCCAGAAAGTTAAAAGACAGGATGTACAACCATATATATATATCAGGAAAATGAATCAACTCAATGCATTAGCCAAGCATATCGCAGTTTACACAGATCATGCCTTTAAGTTTAGAGTTTTAAAAATGGTTATTAATAATAAGAGGGGTGGTGATAGAATGAATCATCTGGAGTCAGTTGAATTATGTTGGATTTTTAGATTAACAGCGCATGTAGAACCAGGTCTGAATTAGTTTGTTAGTATTAAGTCTGCTTTAGCGGCACGCAGATAGATGTATGGCAGACAGCAGCATTTTAACCATGTTACTATGTGGTTTTTATACATAACATTACACTCACATAGTTTATTGTGAGGTTTTTATTTTATTTTATTTCATTTTATTTTATCTTATGGTTATGTATGTACTTACCATTGACTTTTTATCATTGCTCAGGTAATTAGTATAGCAATATAACTTGATAGATTAATAGGAAAAGGGTTTTTTATCTTTTTATGATTGTGAACAAGTTTTAAATATGATGTGAAGACACTGTATGAACTGAAAGATTCAGCAACTAGAAAGTCACAATGGGTTAACTAGTTTATTGATTGCTTTATTGACTATTTAAATGTGTTAATTAATTCATGATGTAATGGGTGTATATATACATCTTGAAATTCAATGGGTTTTGAAATCTGATGAAGCGTGCCTGGTAGCACGTGAAAGCGCTTATTATTTTTATATTTGTAATAAATTCTGTGCATGTTATAATTCGTGGTGGTCCTCTCTTGTTGTTTTTGGATATTTGGAGTTTTACTTCTGCAAGTGGACCTTTGGACGGCAGCAGTACTTTTATTTTCTGTATCTCTTTCCAGTGTTGTGATCATCTTTCAATTTGTTTACCTATGTTTTAGTGAAAAAATAGGATTGCATACTCTTGCAAATTACATATAATATGTGTGTACTATTGCACTGTTCCAGCTCCTATCTTCCAAATTTTGAACTAAAGTCTCAAGGATGGTACTTCTGGAAAATATGACGCTATTTATTCAGTCTGTCTGATTTAACATATGGGTCCTCAAGCCCAGCTCAGATCTGATCTGACCGATTTAGTGTTCTAACCTCGAGTTGTTCCTAAACTTTTTTCCCATAATGCCCTGCCCCCCCATTAACTCAGATCAGATCTGGCAAATAAGTGCTTCACCTCTTATTTGTCATAATTAAAGCATATTTAGGAATTTGTTCTAGGACTGTCATTTGCTGTTGGCTAATGTTTGACAGTACTTTTTTTTGTGACTTCTGTTTTTCTTCTGCCCTTTCTTTTGGCCTTGTGCCATCTTGTTCCCGCTTTACTATTGTTACTGTACTTTAGAGTGCTTTACTCTTAGGAAGTAGATTAGTATAGTTTAGTGAGCTTTAATGTTAGACATTAGCTTCTAGAACTATAAGACTTTAGTACACACACACACACACACACACACACACACACACACACACACACACACACACACACACACAGACACACAGACACACACACACACAAACACACACACACACACATATATATATGTGTGTGTGTGGGTGTTATTCTCTACTTTGTAGGATTTCTGTAGGGGGTAAATGTTACTTTGTCTTAGTGTTTTGGGGTATGAGATATGAATCAAAACGCCAGTTTTAAAAAAAAATGTTCAAAATGCGACCACAAAAGTCCATCACAAGACCCCCATGAGTTCTGTATGGTTTGTTTGGGGGTAGTGCATTTAGATGCCTTTTGTGACATTTGTTCTGCCTTTGGGCCTCAGGCATTGTCAGACCGATGTAACAAACTCATTCTTAAGTGTCTTCTTTGGTTGGAAGGCTCCGTTATTTGAATCTAAGACTTCAGCTTTCAAGACCTTGGCTCTGGTACCCTCCTTAATGCCATCCACACAGTCGGATCTGGGGATTCCCACCCAGGCTGTGGTCTTTTCTCCATTTATGGAGTTGGATCTGTCCTGGGGGGGAGGTTCTTCTGGTCCCACTGAGGTTAGAGCAGCATTCTGAGCATTGGGACAATCATCTCATCTCACAAGACGAAAACACAGGGTCCCCCAACCACCGATCCATCCAATGACCCGTGCTCTTTTGGTTTGGCTTCTCATCAGGTGTCATCTGGGCAGTATCGTTCAGTGCACCCCAAAACACCTGCGATTCAGCAGACAGCCCTCAGAGAATTCAGGAGCATCATCCCCTGAGCCACCTTGGAAGAAGGCATGCAAGAGGAAACATGATGGCACACCTAATGAGTCAGTCACATCAGACACTGATTCAGATGATCGAGAGATTTCCCTGCTATCCCCTCCCAAGGATGCATCCTTTAGAGAAATCCTGGAGCTCATGAGACAGGCGGGATCCTGGTCTGCTAATTCTTCCCTTGAGATGAAGCAGTGCTGCTTGAGGCCTAAGGAATGACCCCTTCTACATTCTGGGTGGTCTCACCAGCTGATAAGAAGGTGGAATTAGCAGTTAAGAAACCATGGCAGGAGCCTGACCTGTGCAAGTCAGTTCCCAGGAAGCCAGACATGATACTCTGATCCCACAAGAATAACCCTACTGGGTGAGCCCCCCCTTTCCTCCAGTATTCAATTTTAATTGCAGCAGTGACTAAGAAATAATTGTCAGAGGACTCATCTTTAGTCCATCTGCCCAGCCAGGAGTCCTGGGAAATAGGATAGACTAGGGAAGCAGGCGTACGCCTCAGGCTCCTTTGCAATTTGAACTGTAAACTATGCCACTGACATGACCAGATTCCAGAGGGATCTCACCCAGCAAGCAACTGAAGAATCCAGTTATGCCAGAGTCACAGAAGCAACTCCAGGCTACATTGTTCATAATGTTTAATATTATTTAACCTGACCATGCACCTTCTTCATAATGTGGCAGATGGATCAGTTAGGGGAGCCAAATTTGACTGATCTTGTGTAATTTTGCAGACACTTACTAATGCTCCCTTCAAACGTACAACCTTATTTGGCACCACAAAATAAGAACAGATGCAGAAGAATGAGCAGGAAGGCAAGATTTTCTCTGTGGTAGGAGTGAAGTTCAAGACACCTCAGCACACCTTTTCCAGAAATCAAAAGGGGGCTTAAACATGTTGGTTTCACAGGTTTAACCATCTTTATGACACCTCCTCTGACAGAGGTGACCACTACAATGGATTAGGCCCAGAGGCCAATGAGGTCCGCAAAACCGATGATTCCGATGACCTTTCTTAGACAGGTGACCTCAGACTCCCTGAAGGTTTGCCTGATTGCTTGATTCTGGAGGCATTCGGGGAGGCATGTATCCCTGTACCATCACTCATAGTTTTCCATCACATGAGACCAATGGGTAAGAGGGATGGTATCCAGTGGTTATTGAGTTCCAGTTTTGGAGCATTCCTCATCTCCCCATTTTTCACTCCCCGATGTACCATCCAGTCAGGCAAAGGGAGCTAAACTAGAGATTGCCCACCAGTCCAACAAGGGTCAGGATACTATTTGTGCTTCATTTTGTTTCCAAAAATGTCAAAGGACTTCTGACCCATCTTAGACCTAATCTGCTAAGTGAATATGTCGAAAGATCCACTTTCAAATGGTCATGATTCAGTCTATCCTTCTGTGTCTTCAGAAAATGAATGGATGTGTTCAACAGACCTTAACGAAGCCCACTTTCACATAAAAATAAAGGAGAATTCCAGGAAATTTATACTCATCCATGTAGGGGTCAATCACTTTCAGTTCAGAGTCCTGCCATTTGGTCTCACCATAGTCCTCAGTGTGTTCATCAAATGCATGGCAGTCGTAGCAGCTCACCAATGTTTATAGAGATTCAAAATTTTCCCATTCTAGGATGACTGGCTCCTGGCTGCCACTTCCAAAGAGTTACTTCTTCAGGCAAGGAAGTACCTTCTTCATCTTTGCAACTCCTTGGGTACCACTGTGAATACAACAAAATTCAATTTGGTCCCAAGTGAACAGTTAGTGTTTGTGAGTTGCCTATCAGACGCGACCATAACTTAGATCTTTCTACTGCAGGACATAATTACATCACTGAAGCTGGCATTTCAAGCACTTCTCGACCAAGAATGTCTTCAGCAAGGCTAGTATTGACATCCATAGGATTAACAACACTGGCAATTCTTATGGTACAGTTCACTCGTTATCACATGAGGATTCTACAATGGCTACTCCAGTCCCAGTGGTCTCAAAGACATAATCCTCTGTCCTTTCCCATCAGGATAACTCAGTCATGTGAGGCCATCTAAAATGGTGGCTTCTTTCACCTTTGGTATCAACAGGAAGACCCTTGTAAGTCCCCCCTGCAGTAGCCACAATAAACACAGATGTATCCTCCTTTGTGTGGGGTGGGGAGCATTATGAATGCAGGATGGCCCATGGTTCATGGTCAAACTTAGAAGCTTGTTCATAGGTTCATACTAAGCTATCTGCCCTAGGGCATTTATAAGCCTAGCCAGAGTGTGTTTGGCTTTCGCCACCCATTTTAAATTAATTTTGCTATGCCCTTTTTTGAGGTTAGTATACCGTGCCTCTGTCTAACAGTGACACAGAAGTGATACCCGGGGTAAACCTATGATCCCCCATCCACTCATCAAGATTCCTCTTGAAGAGAGTCAATGAGGGACTCTGCCTAACCTGGACTAGGATTTTATTCCAGAGTGAAGGGAGCCTCTGGGTTATGAATCTGTCCCTCCAGCATGTCCTATTTATTTCAGTGCTGAGGTTCAAGTCTCTCGAGCGCGTAGCTCAATGGGATTTGGATTTTCTGAGGTGCAGCATGTCCATTAATTCCGGGTTGGACATGGCTTTATACGTCAGGCACAGATCGCCTCTGAGCAGGCGGTATGCCACTGAGTAGAGCTGGAGTTTCTTTAACCGGGCAGCATATGGCATCTGTTTGAGCCCTTTGATCCTCTTGGTGAAATACTTTTGGGGTCTTTCCAGTTGCTGCAGGTGTCTGGTAAGGTACATCCTAAAAGGGGCATTGTACTCAATTATGGGCATGATGAGGGATGAGTAAAGAGGCACGATGACCTCCCCTGATCTAGATGTGAATCCCTTCATGATTAGGTGGGCTATATAAAATGTTTTTCTAACCATTTTGGCCACGTGGTTGTCAAATGAGAGATTGCTATCAACTTGGGTCCCCAGGTCCCTAATTACTTCTTCCGTACTTAAATGATTACCACTTATGTGGTAATTTGTGGGCACTTTGTTTTTGCCAAAGGGGATGACTATACACTTTTTGGCGTTTAGCTTGAGGCCATGGCTCTGGCACCAGTTGTCTGTTTCTATGAGGCCATTTTGGAGGATGCTTGTGTCGGCTGGAGAGTCGATTATGGCGCCCAGTTTGCAGTCATCTGCGAACTTGGTCAGCCACAGTCCTTCCGTGTTGGCCTGTACCTCTGAGAAATATATACCGAACAAGAGAGGTCCCAGGACTGAGCCTTGTGGGACGCCACTTGTAACTGGTTTGGAGTCTGACATGGCTCCAGCAATTCTAACCATGTGGGTTCTGTCCTTGAGCCAGTTTGCAACCCATCTAGTGACATAGGGGTTTATATTTAAGCTGGTGAGCTTATCTATAATGCCGGAGTGGGGTATTGTATTCAAAGGCTTTTGCGAGGTCCAGGTAGGCTGTGTGGACCACCTTCCCCTCGTCAATGGCCTTGGTGACTGTTTCAAAGAAATCGACCAGGTTTAAGAGGCAGGATCTGCCCTTAACAAAGCCGAACTGGGTAGGATCCAGTGTATGTAGGTCCCCAATATCTTTATTTATAAGGTCCATGATGATCCTTTCCATAGCTTTGCACACCAAGCTAGTCAGGCTTATTGGGCGATAGTTTCCAGGATCCGTTGAGGCACCACCTTTGTGAAGAGGGACCACCATTGCTGTACGCCACTCTTTGGGTACATATCCCAAGGCTGAGATTGAACAGTAGTTTTAAGTTTGGGTTTAGCTCTTCTTGGAGTTCATGTAGGACGCAGCCCGGGACACCATCTGGTCCCATTGATGCTGTGTTTTTTGCTTTGGAGAGGGCGGCTCTTACCTGAGCATCTGAGATGTCAGGGGGGCAGCACTCTGCTGGGATAGATATTTGCCCTTTTGGTGGGGAGGGAGAAGTTTGCGCTGAACCTGTCAGCTAGGATGTTGGCAATGTCTGTGGGTTCGGTGTATTTTTTGTCATTTTGGACTAATTCTGAGCATATCTGGGAATTCCCACCCAGGTTCCTAACATAACTAAAGAAAGCCTTGTGATTATCCTTAGTGTCCTGTGCAATTTTTCTCTCGAAGCTAGCCTTAGACGATTTTATGAGTGCCCATAGTTTTTTGCTAATACTGATCAGAGATGCCTTCCCTTTTTGGGATTTTGCTCTATCATGTAGTAGCTCCCTCCTTCTATTGCATAGTTTGTTTATGGCTGGGGTCCACCAGACAGGAAGTCTGCCTTTGGAGGATTGGGTCTTGGTTTTATTTGGGATTGCATGATCCATGCATTCCTGAAGGTGTTCATAGAATGCGTTTATAAAGGATTCTGCGGTCTGGGCAGTATTTTCCACAGGCCGGGGCTTTGAAGGATTCCACCTCGGTTTTGAGGAGTGTGAAATTTGCTTTAGAGAAGTTTTTCACTGTGGTTTTCTGGGCAGGGGTGGGGTCGGGATGTGAATATCCAGTGAGATTAGTTTATGGTCTGATCTTACCAGTGAGGGATACACTTCTGGTCTGGAGCATAGAGTCCCCATGTTGGTGATGATCAGGTCCAGTATGTTTTCCCCTCTTGTGGGAGTGGTAACAAGTTGTTCCATAGCATTTGAGTTTATAAATTCTAGGAACCTTTGGGCTAGGGTGTTGGAGCTAGAGTAATGCTCCCAGTCTATGTTTGGGTAGTTGCAGTCGCCCAATATAATGGTGTTTGGAGAGACATTCATATTTTCCAGTGTTCTCAGGAAGGCCGAGTGGAGTTCCTGGGTTTGGGAGGGTGGTCTGTAGCAGGCTATAAACTGGAAAGCAGTTTTACCCACTGTTAGTTGCACATGGATAGTCTCTGATGCTTCGTGCTGTGCCACCAACCTGGAGGTGTGGGTATCTTTGACGAATATTGATACTCCCCCTCCTTTTATGGTTCGGTCCAAGTTTTGGGGCCGAAAAGCATGGTATGAGGCATAACCTGGTAGTGCTGGGGTGCTCTCGGGAGCCTTGAACCAGGTTTCTGTTACTGCACAGATATCGATGTTCTCCATGCTAAGGAGAGTTTCGAGTGCATGAATCTTGAGGTTTAGACTTCTGGCGTTGAGTAGCACTACTCTTAATTTCTTATCCCTTGTGATACCTATGGAGGTGGGTTTGTCTTTTGAGCCTTGCCTAAAAAAGGCACTATGGGGGTAGCAAGAGCCTTTGCCAATATCCAAAAGCCCAGGGGTGATAGGTGCAAGCCATCCCTAGCAAAGCATCGTGGCTTGTCGAGCATGTCATCCCAGGCTGACAGGCATTGGATCCCCTTTGAATGACACCAATACTTAAGCCAATTGTTGAAATTGATCATCTTGTCTTCATATTGTGTGGTGAGGGTAAGATGCTACTCAAGGTCAGGGTCATACCGGCCTGGGCTACATGCTCAGAGAGCTCCTCTATGTCTCTTTTCATGTAGTCCTGGAAGGTACGTCTCAGGTCATTCACACCAGCATGGACAATGACTGAGTCATATTTGTACTTGCCTTGGAGTGACCTGAGTGCTTGTGCTATGTGGTGGATCCTAGCGCCCGACAGGCAGCTCACTGTGACCTTCTCCTTGTTCAGCCTTATGAGCAGGACGTCAGTGTGCCTGACGATAGAGTCACCTATTACAAGTGTATCAGGTATGTTGTTTAGCCTTAAGGGCTGTGACTGTTCGGCACACTGGCTTTGTGAGCTATGTGTTGCACGTGTTTTGTTTTGGGGTAGCAGTTGCTTGGGTGTTTGCTTTGGAGGTCTCTGCTGCTTAGGCAGATTTTTATTTAGAGCCTTCGAGTATGTTTTTGTGTGTTTATGTGTTTGGTTTGCTGTCATGGTAGGTCTAGGTGAGACTGGAATTGTAGTGAGCGTGGTTTCCTTTTCCTCCTGACTGGTTACGCCAGTACTGAGTTGAGAGAGCTTAGCCTCCAGTTTGGCTATATGGTTGCATCTCTCACATGTGTTAGAATTTGTTGGGAGGAGGAGAGGGTTGTCTGTGTACATGAGGCAGTTGTAACATTGCCTCAAGATTCCCAGATTCACCAGCTGGACCAGAGAGGAGATTGACAACTGACCTTTGGGCATGCTAGAATAGTATTGGGAATTCTTTTATAATTGAAAAAAAGGGCCAATGGGGAACAAGGTACTCAAGGGGAGTTTGTGAGGGTGTAGTGCTTTTAATTTTTTAGTGCTGACTTATATAATTTCTTTAGTGAGCAAGTGCCAGGTAACTTAAATGCAATGTGCTACAGGTAACTTAAATGCAAAAACGACAAACAGTAACTTTCATTCATGTGAAACAAGGAAACAAGTACAGTAAACAATGCAGATATCACTAGGGATCCACAGAAGTGCTGAAAAGCCACGTTTTAGGTGGAATTAGCGTTTCAGGGAAATAACAAGCAAACAAACAACAAGCATACAAAGAAAGCTAGATTCAGCAGGCCTGGATCTAGTCTATGCTACAGCAAACAAGGTGTACCAATTTCAGTAAGAAGCAGTTCAAATATGCAGGCACTATAAGCCTTTAACCAGAAATTCCCAGCTCAGAAGGGCAGAGTCCAGCCTCTCCTCCCACAAGAGTGCAGACCACGAACCCTCTTAATGTAAAATAACTGGCCTGAAGCCCAAGTGCTTAAACCAGAATTAATACACTTTTAGAATAACAGACACTGAGCCCTCAATCAGCAGTTCCCAACTTAGAAGGATGTAAGCTACCTATCCTGCCACCACAGTGCAGGCCACAATCCTTCCTAATGTAAAACAACTGGTCTGATGCCCAAGTGCTTAATCCAAAAGACTTAGAATGATAGCTACACTTTAATCAAGTTACTACCAAGCAGTAATAAATACAATTGAATACTTTAAAGAATGCCTGGATTAGTGCTCAAGTTATACAAACAAACCTAGATTCAGCAGGCCTGGATCTAGTCAATGCTACAGCAAACAAGGTGTACCAGTTTTAGTAAGAAGCAGTTTAAATATGCAGGCACTATAAGCCTTTAACCAGAAATTCCCAGCTCAGAAGGGCAGAGTCCAGCCTCTCCTCCCACAAGAGTGCAGACCACGAACCATCTTAATGTAAAATAACTGGCCTGAAGCCCAAGTGCTTAAACCAGAATTAATACACTTTTAGAATAACAGACACTGAGCCCTCAATCCGCAGTTCCCAATTTAGAAGGATGTAAACTACCTGTCCTGCCACTACAGTGCAGACCACAAACCTTCTTAATGTAAAACAACTGGTCTGAAGCCCAAGTGCTTAAACTAAAAGGCTTAGAATGAGTTACACCAAGCAGTAATAAATACAACTGAGTACTTTTAAGATGACACAAAAGCAAAATAAAGTAGGAAGAAACACAAATACAGTAAAAGCAGATAAAATTTGAGTGAGCAAATGAGATGGGCCCAGGAGGAGTATCCAAGTGCAAATTTACAAGAGGGGCGGGCAGTTTCAAAGCCACCAAGATTAACACCAAGACAAAAACATAGAGGGTGGGTGGGAACCTACTGAAAAAACAGTCACAACTTCCAGCTAGATATTGCTCAATGCAACACAACAAATTACTTTAAATTGTGTATTATTTGATAAAAGTGCAGATAAAAATCTACTTAACTCCACTCATGCAGGTCTCAGTTGGCCAAAGCTCACAGTTTAAATAGAAAACTATTCACTGTACCACTTGTATAAGACAGAAACCGAATAACAATGAGGTAAACTACCCCCACTTATCACTGACTATGAAGGTTTTTTAACAAGCCTTAACTGAAAATACCACCTGTATAAGACCTACTGAAAAAAAAAAACAGTCATAACTTCCAGCTAGATATTGCTCAATCTAACACAAACAAATTACTTTAAATTGTGTATTATTTGATAAAAGTGCAGATAAAAATCTACTTAACTCCACTCATGCAGGTCTCAGTTGGCCAAAGCTCACAGTTTAAACAGAAAACAATTCACTGTACCACTTGTATAAGACAGAAACCGAATAACAATGAGGAAAACTACCCCCACTTATCACTGGCTAGGCAGGTTTTTTAACACGCCTTAACTGAAAATACCACTTGTATAAGACCTACTGAAAAAAAAACAGTCACAACTTCCAGCTAGATATTGCTCAATGCAACACAAACAAATTACTTTAAATCGTGTATTATTTGATAAAAGTGCAGATAAAAATCTACTTAACTCCACTCATGCAGGTCTCAGCTGGCCAAAGCTCGGGTGTAGTGCTTTTAATTTTTTAGTGCTGACTTATATAATTGCTTTAGTGAGCAAGTGCCAGGTAACTTAAATGCAATGTGTTACAGGTAACTTAAATGCAAAAACGACAAACAGTAACTTTCTTTCAAGTGAAACAAGGAAATAAGTACAGTAAGCAATGCAGATATCACTAGGGATCTACAGAAACGCTGAAAAGCCACGTTTTAGGTGGAATTAGCGTTTCAGGGAAATAACAAGCAAACAAGCATACAAACAAAGCTAGATTCAGTAGGCCTGGATCTAGTCTATGCTACAGCAAACAAGGTGTACCAATTTCAGTAAGAAACAGTTCAAATAGGCAGGCACTATAAGCCTTTAACCAGAAATTCCCAGCTCAGTAGGGCAGAGTCCAGCCTCTCCTCCCACAAGAGTGCAGACCATGAACCTTCTTAATGTAAAATAACTGGCCTGAAGCCCAAGTGCTTAAACCAGAACTAATACACTTTTAGAATAACAGACACTGAGCCCTCAATCAGCAGTTCCCAACTTAGAAGAATGTAAGCTACCTGTCCTGCCACCACAGTGCAGGCCACAAACCTTCCTAATGTAAAACAACTGGTCTGAAGCCCAAGTGCTTAATCCAAAAGACTTAGAATGATAGCTACACTTTAATCAAGTTACTACCAAGCAGTAATAAATACAATTGAATACTTTAAAGAATGCCTGGATTAGAGCTCAAGTTATACAAACAAAGCTAGATTCAGCAGGCCTGGATCTAGTCTATGCTACAGCAAACAAGGTGTACCAATTTCAGTAAGAAGCAGTTCAAATATGCAGGCACTATAAGCCTTTAACCAGAAATTCCCAGCTCAGAAGGGCAGAGTCCAGCCTCTCCTCCCACATGAGTGCAGATCACGATCCCTCTTAATGTAAAATAACTGGCCTGAAGCCCAACTGCTTAAACCAGAATTAATACACTTTTGAATAACAAACACTGAGCCCTCAATCAGCAGTTCCCAACTTAGAAGGATGTAAGCTACCTGTCCTGCCACTACAGTGCAGACCACAAAACTTCTTAATGTAAAACAACTGGTCTAAAGCCCAAGTGCTTAAACTAAAAGGCTCAGAATGAGTTACACCAAGCAGTAATAAATACAACTGAGTACTTTTAAGATGACGCAAAAGCAAAATAAAGTAGGAAGAAACAAAAATACAGTAAAAGCAGATAAAAATTTTTTTTTTTTTTTGAGTGAGCAAATGGGATGGGCCCAGGAGGAGTATCCAAGTGCAAATTTACAAGAGGGGCGGGCAGTTTCAAAGCCACCAAGATTAACACCAAGACAAAAACAGGCAGGGTGGGTGGGCACCTACTGAAAAACAGAGTCACAACTTCCAGCTAGATATTGCTCAATGCAACACAAACAAATTACTTTAAATCGTGTATTATTTGATAAAAGTGCAGATAAAAATTTACTTAGCTTTACTTATGCGTTCAGTTGATTGCATGCAGGTCTTAGCCGGCCAAAGCTCACAGTTTAAACAGAAAATAATTCACTGTACCACTTGTATAAGACAGAAACTGAATAACAATGAAGGAAACTACCCCCACTTATCACTGGCTATGCAGATTTTTTAACAAGCCTTAACTGAAAATCCTACTTGTATAAGACCTACTGAAAAACAGTCACAACTTCCAGCTAGATATTGCTCAATGCAACACAAACAAATTACTTTAAATTGTGTATTATTTGATAAAAGTGCAGATAAAAATTTACTTAGCTTTACTTATGCATTCAGTTGATTGCATGCAGGTCTTAGCCGGCCAAAGCTCACAGTTTAAACTTCACAAAAATGTCCTAGAGATGAGGGTGGTCCTCCTTGTGTTGCAGGAACTACAGGATTGGCTTCCACTAAGCATGATCAGTATACAAACAGACAACATGACAGTAGTTTGGTATACAAACAAGCAAAGGGGAACCAGATCTTACCATCTCTGGTGAGAAGCCATGAGAGTGTGGCAATGGGCGATGGCCTCTCACTATTTTTTAACTGCAAAACACATTCTTGGAAGGTAGAGAGATCTTGTGGACAGGCTAGGAAGGCATCTCCTCCTCCCTTTACGAGTGGTCCTTAAATCCAGCAACATCAAAAAAAAAAAAAATTCCACTACTGAGGCGAACAATGCTGCAAAATATTTTTTGACCCCACAGGACATAAAGCGCAGTCAATAATTTGCTATACTCCCCCAGCAAGAACAGAACCCCCAGGGACACACTATCCAGTCAATGGCCTCCTTGGTTGCTTTATGCTTATCCTCCTACGCCTCTCATCCCCAAATTCAAACAAAAAGCCATTTGGTGCAAGGCAACAGTGATCCTTACTGATATATAATTTTTATCCTAGAAGCCTTGTCTAGACCTCCATCTGAGCCTGCTGTGACTACAGATCTTAAAATATTTTATCTTGGAAAACTATTCTATTGGTGATAGTAACTTCAGCCTGGAGGGTTTCTGAACCTCACGCCTTATCTTCGGTCCATCCATACATTATTTTTATAAGGACAGGGCTATCCTTAGAACCAATCCACTTTTCTTCCAAAAGTGGTTTCAGAGACCAATTGCTTACAGCTGATACACATCCCAGTGTTTTTTCTAAACTATCAAAACAAAGGCGAATACATTTTACATACTTTACATATGTACAGGCATCTTCGTTTCCGCATTTACAGGACAGCATCCATCAGAAAAGATGAATTATTAGTCTCCTTTGCCTATAACAAACTGGGCAGGAAAGTCTCTTAAGATCTCTCTGTCTTGATGGTTGTTGGATAGTATTTCCTTTATCTATACTTCTCAAGGTAGATCTTTGCCTGCCAAACCCAAGACTCATTCCACTATAGTGGTCAACAGCTATTTTAGGGCCTTGTCCATTGATGAAATCTGTCAAGCTGCCACTTGGTCTTCAACTCATACCTTTGTCAAATATTACAAATTTGACCATATGTCCAGAGCCAGAGCTTCCATCATGAAGGATTGCCTGTCTTAGAGCCACCCAGGATTCTCGTAGCTGGGGATTCTGACCCATATATGTCAGCTTGGATGGAATGAATGAATAGGATATGAAAGTTATGTAGTTACCATAACAACAGACACTTTCATTCCAGTCCATCTGATTTGATAACCTGACCTCCTTCTCCCTGCTATTATGCCCTTCTAGGATTTGCATTCTGAGTCAAAGACACTACAAGTGCACTTGACAACAGGTGTCAAAAATCAATATGAATTAGTTGGGAGGAGCAAGGTATTATGGCAAAAGCTTTTGGAAGGCTCGAGACTGGACCACTAAATCGGCTGGATTGGATCCGAGCTGGGGCTCAAGGACGCTTATGTTATATGGGATGGACTGGAATGAGAGGATCTATCATTATGTTAAGTACATAACTTTTGTTTACCTTTAATGGCATCCGCCTCATCTTGTATGCATAGAATTTTATACATAATTATAAAATGGGCCTATGTATGATCATTCATGATCTACATAAAATGTATGGATAACCTGTGTAGAACAAGGTGTTTGCTCACCCAATCTTATCAATCTAGTCACCCTGAAAATTTGCATGATCTAGAGTCAAACTTTCACTAGTACTTGGGGATGAAGACTGATCTAGAATGGGCTCAAAGTTGGTCCTTCTCTAGAACAAAAACATTGTATGTGAAATTGTTCAATCTTGCCGTTCATTCTTGACTGATGGGTTCGGAGCCAGTATGGCCATATGCAAAGTTCGAGGTCTTCCAGTAGCTCGAGGCCAAGCCCCTTTCCCATGATGCACTGTGAATTACCAAAGATCTAGTTTGCCGTGGCATCTGATCGGAGATTCCAGTGTATACTCGGGCCAGTAACTTTAAAAATTTCTATTTACTAGCTTTCAAATATAGCTTTTTCTAGTTGTTTTATATAACTAGTTAGATAATTAGCTTTTATAGCTTTCCCCTTCCAATGTGATATCTTATTCCTGATACATTTAGTGTTTAGATAGTTGGCCTAGTTGAACTGAGTGTGTTTTAATATCCTATAGTATTTAGCATTATAGTGTAAGAGCTTTTTGCTGAGATATTTTGCTTGTTGGATTTACTCTTCACATAGTTGGCCTTGTTTTTCGGCTTAAGTTAGTTGTGTGTGTGCTACATTTAGTCAACAGTACTTAGAGTTTTTTTTTCAATTCTGATATATTAGGGTGTGTGTGTGTGTTTGTCTGTCTTTAGAGCCTTTTGTTGCTTAATTTACTGTGTTTTTGGATTGCGTGAGTGTTATTATGGCAGATGATAAGGACAAGCATCCCAAGTCCGGTTTTAAAAAATGTCCAGACTGCAATCAGAAAATGTCAGTCACTGATGGGCATGTTACATGGGTCTATTGTTTAGAGGCTGTCCACCTGCAAGAATCTTGTGCTATCTGCCATTCCTTTTCTTCTAGGGTGCTTTTGGAAAGGAAAAGAAAGTTGATGGATAGGGGTTTGCTAAAACACCCCTTTCAAGAGGCATTGAGTGACCAGGATGTTGCCAGCAAATCCTTTAAGTCCTCAAAATCATCTACCGAATCTAAGGACTCAAAAAAATCGAAGTAAAAAAAATCTGATGAGACATCGGCTCCACAGGTTTCGGAGCCAACTGTCATCTCTTTTCGGAGCCGGCCCACAGCACTGGAGCCAGTATCTGAAGTGCCTCAGTCACTATTGCTCCAGTCGGCACCATTGGTGCATTCATCTAGATCATCTGTCAGCCTTTCAAATTTGGATATGGATCAATTGGTGCATAAACTTTTACACGCACCAGGCCATGCTAAATTGCTGTCAGTTCCGACCCAAGCACCTTCTCAGCCAAAGACCACTACTCCCGCTTTGGCTACTCCTCCTCCGAGCCGTATCGGCCCTTCAGAGCCAGAAGAAGCAGACCTGCTGATCGTGGAGCCTTCGGACCTGCTCCAGTGTCCTTGGCTCCATCTACTCTGACATCCTCTGTGTCAAACGTGGACTCTAGGAGCTGACACTCTCCAGTCGGATCTGGGGAGGATAGTCAGACCGACTTGTCAGTGCCGACTCTTCCTCTCGGGGCTTCGGTTCGGATGAGCTCTGCTCCTGCGTCTGTCTCGGAGCTCACTGCCTCAGTGCGGGGGGGTTTGACGGTTCCCTCAAATCCGTCGATTCCTTCCCATTGGAGCCGTGGTGCCTTCGAAGCCATGAGGAGAGCTCTGTCTCCAAAGACATCTTTGACTTCAGGCCTTGCTTCCTCATCCAGTAAAGTGGCTGTGTCTGCTTCTGCTTTCATCGTCCAGGCTAAGTGTAGAGACCCAGAGCCTCAGGTAACCCCACAGGGTGCCCCCTGTTCTTCCGAGACCTCCCCAGAGGCTCCCCCTGAGGAGGTCCCCAGGAAGAGATTGTGCAAGAGGAGACACTCGGACACCCCACAGGAGTCTTTAACATCTGACAATGACTTAGATTAGTCAGAAGGGTCCCCACGGTCCCCTTCTGTGGATATCTCCTTTGCTGAGATACTTGAGATCCTCAGGCAGAGGGGTGACTGGCAGTCCAAAAGCCCTACTGAGGATGAGTCAGTTCTCCTGAAGGATGTCAGGTCTCAACCCTCCACTGCTTGGGTGTCTCCGTCCTTCAATGAGCTCATGCAGTTGGTTTCTCGAAGGGCATGGGAGTCACCAGAGTCCATGGAGCCTGTCCCTAGGAGGCCTAATAAGTTTATTTCAGCCCCACCAGATAAAACCTTCTTATCCAAAGGAGTCCCAGTTGATGCCATGGTGGTGGCGGCCACCAAAAAGGAAATGTCTGAGACTTCCTCGTCTATCCATCCTCCTAATAGAGAGTCTAGGATTATGGATAGATATGGGAAACGCATGTTCAGTTCAGCGACTTTTGCTCTCTGTTCACTGAACTACTTGACCCATTTTACTAGGTTCCAGAGAGATCTCCTTAAGGAGTTGGGAGATGCTCTTCAGAGTACAGTAGCTGCAGGTGCTTCTGACAAAGTTGCTGCCCAGCTTTCTACCCTAAATTCTATTGTCAACTCGTCCATGTGTCTCATATCCTATGCAGCTGATGGAACGAGTAGAGCAGCGGGTACAGGAGTCGCTCTTAGAAGACATTCCTTAATGCGCTTGTGTTCCTTCATGGAGCCCTTCAAGTCATCCTTCTTTAACACCCCCTTTGATGGCTCATCCCTGTTTGGGCCTAAAGTGAAGGAAACCTTGACCAGGTGTGAACAGGAGGGAAAGACTCTGTCTGCCGTCGGACTCCCTTTTCCATCCCTACCCGATCTTATCCCAAAGGTCAAAGGGGAGGAAAATGTGGCTCTGGAAAGGGGCATTTCAGGACACACGTGGTGACCCCCCCCCTCCAGGGGCAGAGGAGGGGGTAATAATGGAAGACGCCGCCCTCGCGGCAGAGGAGGTCTGCAACATCAGGGTGACAGAGACCACTTCTCTGGGCAACCCTATCAGCGCTCCTGAAAGGAGGCCCGACCGGACTGCTCTGGAGGCAGTCAGGGGTCACTTATCTTTGTACCCAAATGCCTGGCAAGAAATTACAAAAGACAGCTGGGTACAAAGTATAATTTCCAGAGGGTACTTCATACCATTCGTCACCCCCCATCCATAAGGAGAACCCAGACATTCCACCCAGTTACAGGGAACAGGCAATTATAGAGGTCCGAAAGTTGCTACAAAAAAAGAGTCATCCAGCCAGTCCCAGCAGACCAGACAGGATCCGGAACTTACTCAAGATTCTTTTTGGTTTTGAAGAAAACAGGGGACTGGAGACCTATTTTGGACCTCAGCAGCTTCAACCAATATGTAAAGAAAGAGAAGTTCCGGACGGTCGCGCTTCAGTCTATTCTTCCCTTCTTACGGAAAGACAATTGAATGTGCTCGATAGATCTCAAGGATGTGTACTATCACATAAAAATGGCCAGGCCATCTAGAGATCACCTGCATTTCCTGCTGGGAGCCAATAATTTTCAGTTTCAAGCCCTGCCCTTTGGTCTCACTACAGCCCCCAGAGTGTTCACCAAATGTATGGCAGTGGTCACAGTTCACCTGAGGCGTCTAGGATTCCAGGTGTTTCCGTACCTAGATGATTGGCTCCTTACTGCCACCACCAAGCATCAACTTATTCAGGCAATGGAGTACACTCTGTCACTCTGCAATCATTTAGGTATTACAGTCAACTCAGAAAAGTCTGCCCTGTCGCCATCGTAGCATATCATTTTTATCAGGGCAGAGCTAGACACCTCAACCACCACTCTAAGGCTACCAATCAAAAGAGTCTTTCTTCTGCGCCAGTATATCAGCACATTGGTATCAAAAGACAGAGCACCAGCTGCAGAAGTTCTGAAAGTATTGGGTATGATGGCTGCAGCAATTCTAGCCATGCGATTAGCAAGAATGCATATGCAGATCCTTCAATGGCTGTTGTTCACTCAATGGTCTTATCAGGAACTACCCATGGACCACACTATATTGATTACGAGCTCTTGCAAGAAAGATCTCCAGTGGTGATTGACATCTCTTCATGTCACCATAGGATGCCCCTTTGTTCTACCTCCTCCAGTAGCCATTGTGACCACAAATGCTTCCCTGATAGGGTGGGGGGACATTTTCAGGGAAAGACTGCCCAAGGCACATGGACCGATCAGGAGTCACACTTGCATATCAATATTCTGGAGATGAGAGCAATACTTTTGGCATTGCAGTACTTCCAGGACTCTCTTCTTCTAGGAACGATTGCGATTCAGACAGACAACGTGTCAGTGGTTTGGTACTTGAACAAGCAAGGGGAACCAGATCTTACCCCCTTTGCCAATAAGCCCTCAGAGTTTGGCAGTGGGCTGTTTCCTCCCAGCACTTTCTGTTGGCAACGCACATCCCAGGGAGATCCAACATGACAGCAGACAAGCTGAGCAGGGCAATCTTGTTGCCACATGAGTGGTCCCTCAAGAAAGAGATTGCGGAGAGGATTTTCCACAAATGGGGCAAGCCTTGCTGCGAACCTTTTTGCCAGTCACATCAACACAAAATGCAGAAGCTACTTTGCCCTGATTCCCCCTCCGGGAGAAGCTCCGAGGGACGCACTCGTACACGATTGGCTACCGGGTCTCCTCTATGCATTTCCACCAATCCCATTGATACCCAAGGTTCTACAGAAAGCAAAATCCCTGGGAAGGACTATCATCATTATAGTCCTTCACTGGCCTCAGCAGATTCGGTTCCCATTCCTTCAGCATCATCTCTTAGAGGATCCCTGGATTCTGAACCCAGTTCCAGACCTTCTGACATCCATCGGGGGGACCTTCATCCCTCTCTGCAGTCACTGAAGCTGACAGCTTCACTGCTCCAGTTCCCCTCATAGCCAGGCTTCATAATTTTTCCAGTGAGACAAAACAGATCCTTTTGTCTTCTCATAAGCCGTCCACTAGAAGATTGTACCTTAGTAAGTGGAAGAGATTTTCCATATGGGCCTCTAAGCATAATATTGATCCTTACCAAGCTCCCTTGACATCCATACTAGAATTCTTGACTGTGATTTTTAACAAAGGAACGGCAGCAGCAACAGTTTGGGTCCAGTTGGCTGCTATATCTAATTTTCATCTTGGGATTGACGGGTTAAATATGTCCCACAAGTTATCCAAGGGCTTTTTCAAGGGGACATTTCATATGAGACAACCTGTGAAAACTCACTATTCCCCATGGAGTCTAAATTTTATGTTGTCACGTATAATCCTTCCTCTGTTTGAACCAGCATCATCTTGTGACCTAAAATATTTGTCATGGAAAAACATTTTTCTGGTAGCTATTACTTCTGCTCGCAGAGTGTCAGAGCTTCAGGCTTTATCTATCAGCCCTCCTTATTTGATTTTTCATGCTGACAGAGTATCACTTAGGACAAACCCCTCCTTTTTGCCCAAAGTTTGTTCAGAAACCAATATCAACCAATTTATTCAATTACCAGTTTTCTTCCCTAATCTTTCCAACAAGTTGGAGTATATGCTGCACAAACCTGATGTTCACAGACAGCTCAGATTTTATTTGGATAGAACAAAAGATATCAGGAAATCAGACCAGCTCTTTATTTCATTCTCTGAATCCAGGAAAGGTAGACCAGTGGCTAAAACAACTCTGTCTAAATGGTTACCTGATTGTATCACATTTGTCTATTCGGCTGTGAATATGCCTTTGCAACACAAGATTAAAGCTCACTCAACCAGAGCAGTTTCTACATCTTCTGCATTCCAAGCCAAACTGCCCCTTGATAACATTTGTGCAGCAGCCACTTGGTCAAAACCTCATATCTTTATCAGCCATTACAAAGTTGATAAAGCCTCCAAGGACAGGGCTTCCTTTGGATCTACGGTCCTAAAGAATGTACTCCCATGAGCCACCAGAGGTTGATGGTGCTACGGACGCTACCCATCAGTCAAGAATGAACGGCGAGACTGAACAACTTCACATTAAGAAGCTATGTACTCACCATAACATTCCATGTGAATTGTTCATCTTGCCTTCATTCTTACATCCCTCCTTCCTTTCCCCCCCTGACTGACAGCTGACCTAGATGTTGGTCTCATCCTGGTTGCTCAATGTCTTCTTCCTTTCCATAGAGGGATAGCTGATTTATATGGTTATAGTACATGCAGCAAACAAGATCTGAGGTCATTCACAGTGCATCATGGGATAGGGGCCTGGCCTCGAGCTACTGGAAGACATCAAGCTTTGCATATGGCCGTACCGGAGCCGATGCATCGGCTCCGAACCCATCAGTCAAGAATGAAGGCGAGATGAACAACTCACATGGAACATTATGGTGAGTACATAACTTCTTATTATATACTTCTATGCTTTGTGACATGTTATTGGATAACAACAAGCTAACTCAGTTCTTCAATATAGGGGTACCTCTCCTAGATTTTGACTCTGTGGAAACTACAAAACTCTCCTCTAATTGTTTGTTAGCTGGAGCCTTAAAACCGCCAGACATCTCAGCTTTATTTCTGGGTTTGTTCACCATTCCCCACACTAGGAAAAGATATACAACTTTGCTCTTATCCTGGTAAATTCTTATTCAATAACATATCAGAAACGGGCAGATAATCCTGAATCTTTTTTCTGATTTCTTCAGAGAAGTGGATGTAATACTTCACTTACTCTTCAGCAAATTTTGTACTACTGTATTTGCACAATCTTCTGGGAATACAGAAATCCCTCATGACTGAATGCTTCTTCCCGGTCACTCTTCATCTGATATCTTAAAAGATAGTTACTGCCACCCATGAATTTAGAAATAACTGAGAACCTACTCTTTATTTAATCCTTCTTTAGTAAAATCCATGTCTGCTTCTAATGTTTGAGACTGTGCGAACACATGAATTTGTGCCATGCTAATTAAGGCAGCAGAAAAACATCACCACATAAAAACAATAGTCCTGTTATCGTCCAGCACCCAATTAATTACTGTCAAGGTTGTTTGGAAAGCCATAGAATATTTTAGCATGTACTGGGTATAAGGCAGAAGTCCAAAAGACCAAACCTGGGTGGCATGCTAGTCTACTGCACAATGCATGTACTCACACACCCAATGCATATCGATAGGAAATTCAGATAATTATAGGAGTTCACCTAACAGCCTTCTTTAGGGATACAGGAGAAAACTGGAGCACCTAGTGAGAACTGACACAAGCAAAGGGAAGATATGCAGACTGTACAGAGGGTGTCTCGGCTGTAAACTGAACTGGAAAACCAAGAACTATTAAGCAGCAACAAAATACAGAAAATGAACTACAGGAAAGCAAGAAAGCAGAAAAACACAGACATTTTGTTGTATACTCAAGTGCATAAAAAATAAAATAAATGAATGAATGAAAGTAAATAAAATGCCTTCATAAAGAAACCGTGTATGACAAGAGACCTTGAAAATGTGTACCATCCAAGGATCTGGCACATAATAAGTATTCCTTTACAGATATTCTTATTGTGTTACATCCACTGTTTTGTACATTAGCAGCACCAAGTAGTGTTTTCCAAACAAGTTTATTTAAAAAAAAGAGAGAAAAATAAAGAGTGAGTAAGGAAAAAAAAATATTCAGAATTTCCTCTTCAATAAAAATGTTTAAAATGACCAGGTGCTAGTCTTAAAGTCAGCTTAGCAACTGACAATTTCTGAAACTGTCCCAGGCTTTAGCCCTTCCTCATAACTAACAATGTTGTGCAATCTGACTTCCACTCCAGATTTTTGTCACTCTGTGAACTAATATCTACAGAAATGGCCATATCTCTTTCAGAATTCACGAGAGGATATCCACTTGTTACAGCTTTTGCTGCAATTAGGATTTCCCTATTTTCTTCAACTGTCTGATCATACCAATCCTTTTAGTTGGATTTTTTCAAGTCTGAAATTCTCCTCTCCTCAGGCCTCAATATTCCTTACCTTGCAATATAGTATATTTTCAGTATTCTCTTCTTACAGTTAAAAACATCTTTTTATACTACTTTTGGCACTTTATTACAGTATTATTTGGAAAGTCTCCTTCTTCAAGACCTGCTCTGATGTAATCTTTAATTTCTATGGTTATCCTCTTAACATTAGACTCTTTTAAACAAAATGTACAGCTACAGTGCAGAAGAGTAACTTGTATTGTTTGCTTTTTTTTTTTTTATCAGCTTTAGTCATAGACTAGATGACTGCTAGTATCATCACCCTTGACTGACATCACTGATGATGTGTATTGTACTTTTTGTAGATATACTTCACAAAGTGTTAATTGTTGTTCATAACTGGAAACTGCACATCCTTAAAGGACAACGGGATTTTCTTATTGAATGCTCAACTTCTCTGTCCTTTTTCTCCCTATTTACTGTCCCTGCTATGAATAAACAATAATACAGCATTTAAAATATTTTAAATTGACTTTCTCTCCATTTGATCAGTACCCTATTGTACTGTACTGTGGTGGTTTCACTTTCAAAAAACTTTTATCCCACTCTGGAAAAGCTTGCTGCAGTCTACAATTCATTGATGTCACATCAAGGCCAATGAATACAGGTAGTTTTCTGGCCAGTTCCTTCCCCAAACTGACATCACTATAATCGTCCTAAAAACCCACCTATGCTGTGATGTCACAGCTCCCTGGTCCTTCCCCTACCTATACAGAAAGTAAAGGTTAGAACAAGAAAACTGTACATGAATCAAGTCTCCTGCTGTGAGCTGTCAATCACAGCAGGTATCAGACCAAATTACCCTTAGCACTTTGACAGTTAGGGAAGTTAGGTGGGAAGGGAGATGAGTCAAATTTGTATAATTCAGGCTTCACAAAAGATTGCAGTTTAGCAATTCTAAAAAGAAGCAGCAGTAAAAAGCACTTTGAAGGTCTGTTCTGTGGCATTTGCACTGTTTGTGTTTTAAGTAGTCATTGAATGGCATGAAATGTTACTTAAAACTAACCGACTGAAAGACAGTAGTGTATGCATGTAAAATCAATGCAGTGACAGCAGCTTTAGGAAGAAAGAGGCTTGCATGATGTAATTTTTTCTTTTACAGACGAGTACTGCATTGTGGGATACCTAGAGGCAGACTAAACATTCAGAATTACTTCAAGATGCCAGACTCCATGTAGTCAGACTCAGAAATTACGTATAAAAATATTAAAAATTTGTAAATTGTCCCAGAGTGGTGTTAAAATGGAGGAAACACCAAACCATAATGAAATAAACACGTTTTTGAGTCTGTGGATGCAGTTCTCCTTTAACTGCTACAGGAGTTCTGACAAAAGTAGGCATGTGTATTCAATCCCTCTAGAGTTTGCAATGATGTATGCTTGTCAGGACAAGGATGTCGAAAAGCGTACACTATGTACACAACAGCATACATATAATTGCTAAGGGGGAGGGGTAGCAAAAACAGTAAAAAGAAATGTTCTACAATTGTGTTTTTTTTTTTATTTTATTCATCATACTATTATGAAAGCTGGATCAATTGCAGGTGATAAAATTTACTGTAACACTTCAGAGGCATGGCTGCCCTTAGGCATAGACAAGCAAGGTAGCTGCCTATGGCACCACAGGCCAAGAGTATTTTCCACTTTCATGTTTTTTAATATCCTCACTGCGGCACCAATTTTGAAAGAAGCCATTGTTACAACAGCAAGTAAGGAAAGAGCTGCACAGTGTTTAGTTTCTAAGCATGGTGGTCAGCTCCAGCCTTGACCCGGACAATGAATTACAAGGCCTCTGAAGCCTTAAAAAGCTATATGATTTGTTATTTAGATTGTGGGTGGATGGGACTGTAGGAAAAAAAAAAAAGGAAACTTCGATCAGTGGAGGGTAATGGCCGATGCAGCAAACAGTGTCAGGAGTCCGTAGATGGCAATATGAGAGTCTGTTTGTAAGAGAATGCTGTAGTCAGGATGCAGTTCATATTTTTTTCTTTTTTTTGTAAAAACCCTGGCAGACAACCAGAAATACAGGCAGTGGACTTTGTAGAACTTAACTGTAATGGTGTGAATCAAATTGGAATCTTTACTCTGTGGCTGGCTTACTTTACATATGAAACACAACTGAAATAAATTACAGTGGCTATTACTATTTTTTTAATTAATTTTATTGGCTTACTTGACATATGAAACACAACTGAAATAAATTACAGTGGCTATTACTATTTTTTAATAAATTTTATTACTATCAGGTATGTAAGATGTACACAAAGTCCATGTAATTGTTGGGAATGGGGGTAGTCTGTGGAAGAAAGTGATTGAACCTGTGAGAAACAAGTGGGAATACTTTACATTGGCTAGCTACACAGAGGGGGAGAGAGATTTAGAGAGAGAGAGAGTGTGTGTGTGTGTGTGTGTGTGTGTGTGTGTGTGTGTGTGTGTGTGTGTGTGTGTGTGTGTGTGTGTGTGTGTGTGTGTGAAATGACTATCTAAATTGTGTGGCTTTCTTTTATTACAGTTCAACACCAAGGGTGCATGCAGTCAACAAAGTAAATACAATTGCTGGGTGCAGGAGCTATCTGTGATTTACAAAGACTGACCCTGCTGCTATCAGCTTAAGTTAAATGGTCATTATTCTGGCTTTACAGGACTAATGTGCATTAGGCTGAAGAAAGCAGATATACTTTACTGACTGCATCTACTGTTTGTGTGAAACAAAGATGAACTACATTACTGTAGCTATTATTTTTTTAATCACAGAGATCTAATTGTACACAGTCTACAAAGTGGTTATAACTGTTGAGTACAGGGCCTTGTTGATGAAAATGACTGTTTGACCTGAACAAATCAATGCAGGGGTCAATCTTTAACCTGGCTTTTCAGAATTAGTGTACATTTGTGTGCTTGATTAAAACATACCTGAAATAACTGTGGCCATTTCCCCCTGCAATCAGACAGCTGAGCTCTATACAGTCAACAAAGTGTATTTAATTGTTGGGTACAAGGACTGCCTATAGACAAAAATCACCCTGCTGCTGTGATTAAGTTAAACAGTCATTACCATGGCTTTGCAGAACGTACAGTTGTGTAAGAACTTATCATAACAGTAGATGTCATAGTAAACACTGTTGCAGTATTCCTAATACATGGGTAATCACTGCTGATGTCCAGAAGGGGTGCCAAGACTTCAATTTCTCAGTATCGTACATCTGGTATTTGACCTCAGCTCACAAGCACAGGGGTATATAGGTGGATGTACAAGTGTAATTCCTCAGACTACCTCCAAGCCAGTAGCCTGAATACCCCTGAAGACAGAAGACTGGTCAGTTAGGAGGAACTGGTAAGAAGTGGTAAGAAAGTGCCCTTGGTTCTAGTGTGTTTACCATGGGATATGAAGTGAGAGAGAGAAGGGAAGGATACTGTAACAGTGATCAATAGAACATCTACTGTTAAGGTAAGTTCTTACACAACTGTGCTATGTCCTGAATGAAATTGCTGTTGCAGTAGTCCTAATACATGCGTGATTCTTACATATAAATGGAAAGTAAAGGTGGTTGGTTAAAAATCAGCAGAACTGTCCAGGAGGCCACATAAGACTGACCTAACAAAATCAGTTCCAGACCTTGAAAAGGCATCAATCTTGGTGTTTATTGAAGGTATGTACAGATGATCAGGAAGCAGCCTCCAGTATGGACCTGGCATCCACTCCTTTGTAGAAAGCCTCAGAAGCTTCCACTGCCCTGGTAGAATAAACATGAGGGCAAGAACTTGCCACATAGAAAGTAACAAAAGGAAATGGCCTTAGAAATCCAGAAAACCAATGGTTTGCTTCAACACTGGTTGTCCCAGTTTAGAGTCCATGAAAGAAACAATTGATTAGATTTTCAAATAGATTTTGTTTTGCCAAAATGGAATCTTAACTGTCTATGAATGTCCAGAGAATGTAGTATCCTTTCCGCCTTGATCCTGTGGGTTGGGAAAGAAAGTAGGTAGTTTTAAGGCCTAATTGAGACACAGCTCATTCACTAGCTTAGGCATGAATGAAGGGCTAGCCCTGAGGGTCACTCTGTCTTTGTGAAAAATAAGAAATGGAGGAAAGGCCATTAGTGCCTGAAGCTCAAAAATACTCCTATCTGAAGTGAAGACCAGAAGTAAAATAGTTTTATAGGTGAATTTGAGGTTTGCTGATGTTTCCAACACAAAGTTGAGGTTCCGAGTAGGGGAAATGGGCTTTCTTTGTGGTCCAAGATGCAGGACCCCCTTTAAGGAATAAAACAACCTCAGATCCGGTTATAAGTGGGAGAGTGAGAGGCAAACATACAAAGATGGCTGACGGGTGGGCTTTGATGGAAGAATATGTAGGAACTGCATGTAAGAGTTCTCACAGATATTTCAGAATGGAAGGTAACTTTGATTGGTTGGGGTACTGTCCATTTGTATGGCACAAACGGGAGAATCCCTTCCATTTGGTTATGTAAGATCTTTGAGTGGTGGGTCTCCTAGCTTCTTGGAGAACCTTAATAGCTTCTTTGGAAAAATTGCACCTGTAAAGAATTAGAACCGCCACAGGATTTTTAAACAAAAACTTCAGATCATTAGGTACTTTATAAAATCTGTCTGGCCTTTTGGGAGCAGAAGGCTGAGATTCAGGGACAAAAGAAGTGGACTGAAAAGCATCCAAAAAGTCTGAAGAAAGTAGTTGTGTAAAATCCTACTATAACAGTAGATGTCCTTCTCTTCACTGTTGCAGTATTCCTTACAGTAGGGATCCCTTGCCTAGGGCAGCCCGACATCTGGCCAGTATACCAAAGCCTTAAGTTGTAATAGGGACATCGTAAGTCACACATATGCTCTATGTGCACACTTAGGGCATAAAGGTGAAGTACGGACGTACCATCCTCAGAACTGAAAAGCCCAGGGAGGAACAACAGTCTAAGGAGAAAAGAGGAATATGTGCATCCAGAAGGAGAAAGAAATGGGGAGGAGGGAGGGAGCGAATACTGCAACAGTGAACAGAAGGACATCTACTGTTTTGGCTAAGATTTTCCACAACTGTACTATGTCCTTCTATAACACTGTTGCAGTATTCCTTACAGTAGGGTGAGTACAAAAACTGAGGAGGAAAGGTGGGAGAAGGAAGGTCCTGCACAGCCTTCAAGAAAGCCATACAGGATAGCCCTTGTAAATTATGATCTAACCCTGGACACCACATCCAAGCTACAGTGCTTGGTAAAAGTATGCACAGAAGTCCAAGTAGCTACTTCAAGGATGGAGTTTGTATGTCTTTTGAAAAAAAGCACCAGAAGAAGCCATATCCCTGGCAGACTGAACCTTAGCAAAAGAAGAAAGGCTTTTCCCAGGAAAACAGTAACAAAAGGAAATGGCCTTAGATATCCATAAAAAACAGTGCTTAGAAACACCCAAACACAAAGACCTAGGGTGAAAAGAAACAAAGTTGCTCAGATTTACAGATGGCTTTAGTTTTATCCAAATAATATCTGAGCTGTCTATACAAATCCAAAGTGTGAAGAACCTTCTCACTAGCAGACTATGAAGAAGGGGAAAAAGTAGGCAAATGAATAGACTGATTAAGAGACAACCTATTAACCACCTTAGGCATAACAGAAGGATTAGTACAAACAGACACCCTGTCCTTATGAAAAACTAAAAAAGGAGGAACAGCCATAAAGGTATGCAACAAAAACAACCACCTGGCTGACGTAAGGGCCAAAAGAAGAACAGTCTTCCAAGAACAATGCTGTAAAGAAGCTGAAGTTGCAGGCTCAAAAGGAGTCTGAGTCAATTTTTCCAAGATAAAATTAAGGTCCCAGGAAGGAGGAATAGGCTTCCTTGGGGGGGGGGGGGCTAATAAGAAGGATGCCTTTAAGGAAATGTTTGACCTCAAATCTAGAAGTCAAAGGAGGAGTCAAAGGCAGACAAGCAGAAATGGCTGACAGGTGGGATTTAACAGCAAAGTATGCCAACCCAGCACTGAGGAACTCACAGAAATAAGAGAGAACCAAAGGAACTTCCATAGAAAGTAGATCCAGGTTACAAGCAAGACACCAAACAAAAAAATCTCTTCCATTTGGGCAAATAACATTTCCTGGTAGTGGGTTTCCTGGCCTCCTGCAGAACCTGAAGCATGTCCTCAGAAAAAAAGGTGTCCATTCGAGAGGACAGAAATTTCTTCTGAAAAAATAGCTAGGGAGTTGGATAAAATTAAGGTGGAGTTTAAAAATAGGGTGGAAATAAAAGAAAAGGAGCTATGGTTAAGAAGTAAAGAATAGTTGTGTAAGAACTTACCATAACCATAGATGTCCTTCTCTTCCATGTTGCAGTATTCTTAACCTTAGGGAGTTGCTGCCTGCAGCACTGCACATCCGGCCAGTATACCAAAGTCTTGAAAGCAGGGGTATGTGCGACATTGCATGTAAGAGCCATAAAATGATGCCAGCTATATCTGTGATGTCTGCACGTACCCAATTCACAACTGGCTACTGCATAGAGAGAGCCCCCAGGAATAGGAGGGAAAAGGTAGTACAAAAGGCCCTGCCAGACACAAAAGCCAGTAGTCAGGGAAAGGACCCAATTTATAATATAGTCAAAAGGGAAGGGGTGGGTGGGGTGGACTGAATACTGCAACATGGAAGAGAAGAACATCTATGGTTATGGTAAGTTCTTACACAACTATTCTATGTCCTTTTATTCTCATGTTGCAGTATTCTTAACCATAAGAAGAGTACCAAAGCACTCTAGGCAGCAATGTGGGGAGCAGAGTCTATAAGACCCTGCAGAATGGACCTAGCAAACCCTGTTCTAGCTCTAGAAATGGAGTCTGATTTGTGATGCTTGGTGAAAGTATGTACAGAAGACCAAATTTATGCCTTCAGAAGAGATGAGTAGTCAGTGGCTTTGAAAAAGGCTGCTGAAAAGGAAGCAGCTCTGGTGGAATGGGCTTTGACAGATTAACTCAATTGTTTTCCATGAAAGGAATAGCAAAAGGCAATAACCTTAGAAATCTAAGAGGCAATTGTCTGTTTAGACACGGCCTTACCTAGGGTCCTAGGTTGAAAGGAGACAAATTGTTGACTGTCTGAAGGGTTTGGTCTTGTCTAAGTAGAACCTCATTTGCCTTTGAGCATCCAGGGAATGCAAAGTCCTTTCTGAGGAGTTCTGTGGCTGAAGGTAGAAAACAGGCAAATTTATGGTCTGGTTTAAGGATATTTCATTAACTACTTTTGGCATGAAAGAAGGGTTAATTCTTAGGGAAACCCTATCCTTATGGAAAACAAGGTGGAGGTGAAGCCATAAGGGCTTGGATTTCAGAGACCCTCCTGGCAGAAGTGAGAGCCACCAACAAAACTGTTTCCAAGTACAGAATTTAAGAGAGGAAGCCTGAGCTGGCTCAAAGGGAGTAGTGTAAGTTTTTCCAGAGCAAAGTTAAGATCCCAAGGTGGGGGAATGGGCTTACGAGGAGGTCTAATATGAAGGACCCCTTTCAAAAACAGCTTGACATCTAATCTGGAAGACAGAGGTGGAGTCAAGGGAAGACAAGCTGAAATGGTAGAGAGATGCACTTTTACTGAAGAATAAGTCAACCCTGAATTCAGTAACTCGCACAGGTAGGAAAGTACCACTGGAACAGAAGTCTGAGATGGGTCCTGTTTATTCTTAAGGCACTAATGGGATAATCTTTTCCATTTAATTGAATAGCTTATCCTAGTATTGGTTTTCTGGCCTCCTGTAGAACACTGAGTATGTCCTCTGAGTATAGGTGCCTGAAGGGGATCAGAGACCTCTATCACCCACAGTGTCAGATTGAGAAGGTGGCGATGAATAAGAACCCCCTTGTCTTGTGTGAGTAGGTCGAAGCAGTGAGGTAATCTGTGGTGATTGTCCTGGGCTAGAATGAAAAGTAGGTGAAACCAATGCTGTCTTGGCCAGAAGGGAGTCATCAACAGGATTTTTGGTTTGTCCTTCTGTATTTTCAGGAGGACTTTGTGAATCAGAGGAAATGGGTGGAAGCCATAAAGGAACATTCCCTCCCATTAAAAGAAGACGGTGTCTGCCTTCCAGGCTTGTGGATTGGGAAGCCTTGTGCACAAGAGGGGAATCTATCTGTTCTGGGAGGAGGTAAATAGAGCTACCTGAGGAATGGGTCTATATCATAACCGTGAAACCTCACATATGCAAATACGGAAACGTCGACACATATTGAGCGAACCATGAAAACACAGAATGGCCTGAACCGCGAAATTCAAAATGTCTCCTACCCAAACAAAATAAATAATCCACATACATACACTTAACAAAACCCTACTTCTAACCCTAAACTAAAGCTCACGTATATTACTATGTATGCACTTACCTTAACCCGCACCCTAAACCTAAGGTCCGTAACTATTGCACACTTACCTTAAGGAGCTATACCCGAGAAGGGCCAACTATGACGATTCGACATTTAGAATTTCACACTTCAGGACGTTCTGTATTTTCGCGGTTAGCTCAATATGCGTCAACGTTGCTGTATTTGCACAATTGTGGTTTCGCAGTTGTAATAGGTAACCGTGAAGAATACCCCACCTGTGAACCAGATACAGAAATACCTCTCTGTGAAGCATCCATTCATGGGAGTGTGTTATGGTCCTGCTCAGGGTGTCACATTGTCTTCTAATGGAATGTAAACTGCCTGCAATTTAATCTGTAGTGCTGTTGTCAGGGACCAGATTTGATCTTCCAGACTGCAAAGAGGGTAGGATCTTGCTTCTCCCTGTTTATGTACCACAGGACTGTCATGTTATCTGGGATGACCTTCAATGTGCCTGGCAGAAGGATCTCTTGAAAAGCCTGTATTGCCAGGAAAAGGGCCCTTAACTCTTTTAGGTTGATGTGGTCCTTTCTTTCCTGAATGGACCACTCCCCCTGCACTTTGTGCTGGATGTTGGTACTGTGAAGGATAGCTCCCCCCAACCTTGATCTGATGTATCTGTGTAAAGATGCTGTTTGGGTGGAGGAATCTGCAAGTGCACCCCTTGATTGAGGGTGATAGTTGAGATCCACCATGTGAGTTCCCTTTGTAAGCAGGGAAGGAGAGGAAGGTTCGTTTCCAAGGGATGAATGTGTTGGTTCCAAGAATTTCTCAATACCCACTGAAACTTCCTCATGTGCATTCAGGCTAGAGGGATCATGGGGATCAAGGAGGCCATAAATCCTAGGATTCTCAGGAATTCTCTGGCTGAAATGGTTGGTAGTGGTAGGAGGGAGTGTTAGAATTGGGTGAGAAACTCCACTTTCTGGGCAGGGTCAAAGACTGACATCAAGTCTGTCCTTATCCTGCACCCCAGGAAAACAAGATCTTGTGAGGGAGTCATTTGAGATTTTAGGTAATTCACAGTGAAACCTGGGTTCTACAAGATCCTGCAAACCAAGTCCAGGTGTTGAGACAGGGTGAGAGAATCTTGGAGTAGGATCAGGAGATCGCCTAAGTAAGGATAAATTTGTATGCCCTGTAGTCTGCAATATGCAATGACTGGTGCTAGACATTTGGTGAATACTCTTGGGGCAATGGAGAGTCCAAAGGGCAGGGCAGAGAACTGAAAATGTGAGGAACCCACTGAGAAATGAAGAAATTTCCTGTAAGTGGGCTGAATAGGGATGTGAAGGCAAGCATCCTTTAGATCCAGGGAGGCCATGAAGGCTTGCTGAGGAATAAGGGGAAGCAGGTGCTGTAATGTGAGCATTTTGAAAGTGGGCACCTTGAGGAAGAGATTCATGGAAACAAAAACATCCTGGAATAAAACCCCTTGGCTAACTGATCCTTGGATACTTGTTGTATAGTGCCATGAGAGAGGAGTTGGCTCAGAATAGTGGGAAATAGTGGAAGCTGACTGGGTGGGGGCTGTGGAACTCCCTGGAATGGTGGAGATGCCCACCAAGTCATGAAGTATCCTCTCTCGATGATGGAGAGCACCTACTTGTCTGTGGTAATTTTCTGCAAGGAGGGTAGGGATAGGGTTAGGTGTAGAGAGAGGGGGTGGAGTTGGGCAAGGGAACAGGGAGGAGCTCTATCTGGGTCTGGTTACCTCTGAAATGAAGAAGGTGTTGAGGTGGAAGAAGTCCTAGGAGCAGACTGTTTCCTAGGTTGCCTTCATCACCTGGAATGAGTAACAGAGGAATGGGAGGACTGCCTCCTGACAAAGCTAGGCTTTTGGGGGTAGTTTCTATGGAATTTGGGAACAGGTGAAACCAATAAATGTTTCAGATTCTGTAAGTCTTTTCCTTTTTCCTGCAGTGACTTAAGTAACTCTGCAGAGGCAGCTCCAAAGAGAGCTGATTTATCCAAAGGGGCATGTAACGATTTAGCCTGGACATCCAAAGGCAAAGGTTGGAGTCTCAACCATGAGAACCTCCTTAAGACAGAACCAGAAGCAGCTGATTTGGAAGAGGCTTCAACAGCATCATAGCTGCACTTAATTGACTGTCTTTCACCTGGGATACAGTGGACGGAAGGGTATTCAGCTGAGCCTTAGCTGGTGAGTCAGGCATGTCAGACAGCAGAGTAGAAGCCTTGGTCAGGGAATTCAGAACAAACTTGGCCATACGAGTCTGGTAGTTAAGTGCTCTTACAGCCAAGGTGGAAGAAGTATATATCTTCTTCCCCAACCTATCCATAAATGTACTGTCTTTATCAGTGGGAAAAAGGGAAGATGAAGGTAGTTGCCTGGAGGACTTGTCAACTGAAACTGCAATAACAGTAGGCTCTGCTGGTGGATTCTTAAAAAGATACTGCTCCTTTGCAGTCACTTTATAAAATCTGTCTGGTCTCTTGTTAGCAGCAGACTGTGACTCTGGGCTCTGGGAAGCAGCTAGGAAGGCATTCTGGAATGCTGGAAGTAAAGGCAGAACTGCAGATGGTGAGGTCTGCTCAAAATATCTTTTCTTGGTCTCAGACATCTGAGATCTCCGACTTAAAATGCTGCCTAAGGGAAATAGTATCCCCAAAGGAGAAATCTTCTCCAGGTGAGTTAGGATTGAGGGATTCTTCTTCTTTAGGGGTAGCAAAATCCTTAGGGGATTCAATCTGAGAACAGTAGGTCAGAAGACTCTTACTCTGATTCTTCCTGTGAAACAGGTGGTTGGCCTGACTGGGGAATCTGGATCTAGAGTACCTGAAAGACCTTGAAAAGAGACTGAGAGAAGGTCTTCCAAGCTGGAGTAGGGTCCTTAGCCCTGTGTTTCTCCTTTAGTTTTCATTTTAAGGAAGTAGAAGGTGCAGTATTTGGCTTGGGTGCTGACATTGGAGTGGATGGCAAGGAAGCAGAAGGCCCCTCCGACACTACGAGTGTGGTTCACCCTCATCATCAGGAGATGATGGTTGTAGGCCTCAACGGACATACTCTGGATATCTGCTGTACAAGCTTCCTTTTGGTTCCCGGTAACAGTGAATTACCCAAAGTCCAGAGCGATCCTGGGCTGACACTTGCCTCGAGAATAGCACAGGACACCTGAAGCACAGCTTGGATGTCGGGACTAACTTTCTTAGCCTTCTTCCTTGACGGCTTGTCAGAGGTGCTCGCTCTGCCTTCCATCCCAGACACTCGCCAAATAGAGATTTAAAGCCGACAGATGGCTTCTAAGGGTTTTGGGGACAAAGGATTGGCAAATATCACAGGACTTCTAGTCATGACCTTCCCCTAAACAAAATAAACACTTATCATGCATGTCCTTATGTGGAATTTGTCTTCCACAAGTGCACTTTCCCTTCCTAGATGACATGCATCTGAAAAAGGTAAGAAAATAAGAAAAAAAAACATAAGGGTACTTATCTGAATGCAGACAGCCTGGAATGATCGTCGAGATCAGATAGCTGTAGTCAAACAAATGCCGGATTACTGGAGCTGGCGACTGGACATCTGAAACACACTGTGGCAGAAAGGTTCTGAAATGGGTACATGCAGATGTCAGAGATATAGCTAGCGTCAATTTATGGCTCTTACATGCAACGTTGTATGTACCCATGCTTTCAAGACTTTGGTATACCGGCGGGATGTCCGGGTGCTGCAGGCAGCAGCTCCCTAAGGTTAAGAATACTTCAACATGAGAATAGAAGGACATCAAGAATTATTTAGAGGGACTGACAAATGTTAAAGTATTGCAGTATAGGAGGAATCTCACAGAACAAGAAGAGGACCAACTGCAGAATGCTAAGTAGAAAATAAAAAGGATTACCTTAATATTATACACTTGTTTACAAAGACTGCTGTTAAGCAACCGTTTTTTGATAACACTAGAGCACAAAAACTTTTAGCATAACAACTCAGGCAACAGAAAGTAGAAAGAGCTGTTGCCAAGTTTAGGGAGCCTATAAACAAGGAAGGTAACAAGAGATCCTGTAGAGGTATTAGAAATATTTTGGAAATTCTGTGAAAATCTGTATAAAGCAGAGAAATATGGAAATCAAGAAAAGATACAAATGGAAATGTTTGTGGAAAAATTAAATATGCCAAGGTTAGAGGTAGATGAGGCTCAATTACTAATGGTTAGGTGATGAGATAAAAATTGTGATGTCTAACCAAGCTACAGGAAAGTCCCCAGGAATAGATGGTATTCTTGTGGAAGTTTGGAAGCTAGGAGGAAAAAAACTGATATAAGATCCTGAAGGTTTTAGCAGTATTTTAAGAGGAGAAGTACCAACATCCTGGAAGAAAGCAGTGGTAGCTGTAATACATAAAGAGGGTAAAGTACCATCAGATCCAGATTCATTCACGTCCATTTCAATACTAAACATTGATCATAAAATGTTCATGTCTATAATGGCTAAAAGAATAGCAAAAGTAATGCCAAAATTGATTGATATGGATCAATGTGGTTTTGTGGAGGGGAGGCAAACATTTGACAACATTAACAGAACTTTGATGATCCAGAGGGAAGCAGAATGTAAGAAAATACCTTTGTTGTTGGTGGGTCTTGATGCAGAAAAAGCATTTGGCAGCGTAAGCTGTGACTTTAAGAGCAGGGTAATGGAAGCATATGCATTTCCTAAAAAAATATAAGGATGTTTAGGAGGATATATGAGGATCGGAGGTGAAAATTAAAGTGGGTGGGGCCCTCACTGATAACTTCTGATTGAGCAGAGGAACTAGGCATGGGTGTCCTCTTTCCCCTTTGTTATTTGAATCATATTTAGAACCACTGGAAAAGAAAATAAGGGATTCAGAAATTCAAGGATATAACTGGCATGGTAGTTAAGAAAAGCTGGCTCTGTTTGCAGATTATTTAATTTTATACCTGAAAAAAACAGAAAGTGACATTACAGTGTTGTGGAACATTTTGAGACAGTTTCCAATGTTTTCAGGATACAAAATTAATGAAGTTAAAACAAAAGCAATAAGTGCAAATTATGTACCCACATATGAATTGGTTCAGCAATATCCATATTTATGGGGACATGATAAAATGAAGTACTTGGGAGTATGGATTAAAATCTATTCTGGTGTGGCAGCTAAAGATATGTGGAAAGAGACTAAACAAAAGATAATACAAAAACTGAGAAAATGGAAGCTTTGTTATATGGATATGTATGGACAGCAAGATGCAAGCAGTTACAATGTTTTTAGTCCCATTAGTCTTATACACAGGGCAGGCATATTTTTATCAACCAAAGGAGAAGTTGTGGATAGCAATTAATAAAGAGCTGAAGGACTTTATTTGGAAGGGAAGATGGTAAGTGGGATAAGCTGATTCTTCCAGTACAACAGGGAGGATTGGGATTACCCTATTTGAAGGGGTACTTCAGAGCTACACAGTTAAGACTCCTATACATAGCAAAAGCAGAAAAAGTACAGTTGTGTACACTTACCATAAATGTAGATGTTCAAGTGTATTCACTGTTGCAGTCATTACATTTGGGTTATCTGCTTGCAGTAGCCCTCAGTCAGCCTGATTAACAAAGTCTTGGGTCCTGCTTCAGTTGCTGTCCCTTCTTCCATGACGTCAGGACGTCAGGGGTATAAAACATGCAGCCGAAGCCATTACATCAGTTTTTCTTGTCCCAGATGTCAGGTGCCCCCCTAATGGGAAGCAATTAAATCTATAAATACAAAGATATACCTCCAACAAAAAAGCAAATACACCAAAAAGCTTTTGAGCATAGTAAGGGAGAGTAGAGGTATAGCCAAAAGAAGAAAGGGGGCTGGAGGGAGGGTAACCAGGACTGCAACAGTGAATACACTCAAACATCTACATTTATGGTAAGTGTACACAAATGTACTATGTTCTTCGTGTTTCACTGTTGCAGTCATTACATTTGGGTAGATTCCCAAAGCTAAGGCTGGGAGGAGGAATTTAAATAGTATTAGGGCCAGCTATAAGACCCTGCAAGACTGCAGTGGCAAAGCCAGCTCTGGATTTAGAGAAAATTGGCAAATGATAATGCTTGGTGAAAGTATGTACAGAACTTCAGGTAGCAGCTTCTAGGATGTCCCTTGTAGGGATGCCTCTGAGAAAGGCTGTAGAGGTAGATGCAGCCCTGGTTGATTGGGGTCTGATGCCTTGTGGAAAAGGTTTTCCATGGTGCTTATAGCAGAAATGAATGCAATGGCCTATCCATTTTGAAATGGTTTGCTTTGAAATAGCTTTCCCCTCTGTCCCTGCAGCAAATGCCACCAGCAGTTGTTCAGATTTTCTTTGAGGTTTAGTCCTGTCCAAGTTGAATCTAAGTTGCCTGTGCACATCTAAGGCGTGCAGTATCCGTTCCCCTTTGTTCTGTGGGTTAGGAAAGAAGGTAGGCAAATGAATGGACTGATTAAGAGCCACACTGGATACCACCTTGGACATGAAGGAGGGATTGGTTCTGAGGGACACCCTGTCTGCATGAAAGATGATGAAAGGCTCCACTGCCATAAGGGCCTGTAATTCAGATACCCTTCTTGCTGAAGTGATTGCTAAAAGGAAAGCTGTTTTCCAAGAAAGGAATTTTAAATCTTCAGTAGCAGCTGTCTCAAAAGGAGGAAGAGTGAGTTTCTCCAAGACAAAGTTAAGGTCCCAGGCTGGAAATGGAGCTTTCCTGGGTGGCCTTAAATTTTTGGCCCCTCTGAGGAACTGCTTGAACAGTGGGTGAGAGAAGAGGGGAGGCTCTGTGCTATAATGAGCTGAGATGTCTGAGGCATGAATTTTGATGGAGGAAAAGGACAAGCCCTTGTGAAACATCTCAGTCAAGTATTGTAAAATCTGAGGTAAATTGGGCGCTGCTGCGCTCATCCCTTGAGACTGGTTCTAGGCACAGAATCTTTTCCATTTTGCAGCATAAGATTTTCTAGTACTAGGCCTCCTTGCCTCTAAAATGATAGCCATCACTGATTTACTGAGGGATGGTAAAGGAGAGATTAGGTAATTAGCCAGGCTGCTAGGTTCAGGGTTTGCAGCTGAGGGTGCTGAATCTGGTTCTCCTGTTGAGACAACAGGGAAGGAGTCTGAGGCAGGTGCCATGGAGTCAAGCGTGACACACTGCGCAAGACGGGGTACCAGTGTTGGCATGGTCAGTCTGGTGCAATTAAAATTATCCTTGGCTTGTCCTGTTTGATCTTTAGTAGTACTTTAGAGAGCAGAGGCAGAGAAGGAAAGGCATAAACTGATAGTTTTTTTTCCAGCTGAAGGAAAGAGCATCCACTTTCCAAGCTAGCTTGTGGGGAATCTTTGTGCAAAATTTGTCCAACTGATGATTCTGTGGGGAGTAAAACAGGTCTATATCTGGGCTCCCCAATTTGCTTGTCAACATGTTGAAAATCCTTGGTTCCAGTTTCCACTCATGTGGATCCATGAGGTTTCTGCTTAGTCCGTCTGCCAGTGTATTTAGTTTTCCTGGCAGGAATTGCGCTTGTAGATTCACTTGGTAGCTCAAGGCTGTGTTCCACAATGCCATGGCTAGTCTGCAGAGGGGGTAAGAATGTGCTCCCCCCTGCTTGTTTATGTACCACATGACAGTGGTGTTGTCCGTCTTTACCATTAGTTGTCCTGGAAGAATGTGGTCCTTGAAGGCTGTCAGAGCATTCTGTACAGCTAACATTACTTTTTGATTGATGTGCAGGTGCATTTGACTTAGGTTGGGTTCCATTTGCCCTGAATGCACTTCCCTGCCAGGTGAGCCCCCCATGCATAGTCTGATGTGTCTGTTGTTAGGGTTTGGGCAGCAGGGGGTAGTGTGAATGTGTCCCTTGTTTTGGTGGCAGGCCTCTGCTCACCAAAGGAACTCTAGGTGTAGGCAAGGTATGATAGGAATCATTGCTTCTAGATACTGGGAATGTTGACACCATAGGTTTTTGAGATACCATTGTAGTTTCCTCATATGCAGCCTTGCATATGGAATTAGAAAAATGCAGGAGGCCATGAACCTCAAGGCTTGCAGTATTTGCCTAGCAGATAGCTGGGTTTTTGAGGCCACTTGTTTGAAGTAGGTTGTCCAATGAATCCGTTTCTCTGGTGTGAGGAAAGCCATCTGGGAAGTTGTATTCAAACTTGCTCCCAGGAATACAATTTGTTGACAGGGTACCAGGTGTGATTTCTTTTCATTTATGGTGTACCCCAGACAAGTCAGCACCCTTTGAACAAATGCCAGATGATTCAAGAGTATGTCCTGGCTTTCTGCCTGAATTAGACAATCATCCAGGTATGGGCATATCTGAATATTTCTTTGCCTGTAAAATGCAATGACTGGAGCTACGCACTTTGTGAATACCCTGGGCGCAGTAGATAAGCCAAAGGGCAGTGCAGAGAACTGATAGTGCATGTAGCCTGCTTTAAAGCGTAGGTATCTTCTGCAAGACTCCCTGATAGGGATGTGCAGGTATGCTTCTTTTAAGTCTAGTGTTGCCAACCAGGCATCTTTGCCTAGCATAGGAAGCAGCTGGTGAAGAGTCAGCATCCTGAATTTTGGAATAATCAGAAAGGTGTTTAGAGTAGAAAGGTCCAGGATAGGATGCCATGAATTGTCGTTTCTGGGTACCAGGAAAAGTCTCGAATAGAAAAGTACAGTTGTGTACACTTACTATAAATGTAGATGTTCGAGTGTATTCACTGTTGCAGTCATTACATTTGGGTAATCTGCTGGCAGGTTGCCCTCAGTCGGCCTGATTAACAAAGGCTTGGGTCCTGCGTCAGTTGCTGTTCCTTCTTCCACGACGTCAGGTCGTCAGGGGTATAAAACATGCAGCTGACGCCATTACATCAGTTTTTCTTGCCCCAGATGTCAGGTGCCCCCTCAAATGGGGAGCAAATAAAATTAAAACACAAAAAATATACCTCCAATCCCAAAAGCAAATACACCAAAAGGACTTTTAGGCATAGTGAAAGAAAGCAGAGGTATAGCCAGCGAAAAATAGGGGGCTGGAGGGAGGGTAACCAGGACTGCAATAATGAAAATACTCAGACATCTACATTTATGGTAAGTGTACACAACTGTACTATGTTCTTCATGTTTCATTGTTGCAGTCATTACATTTGGGTAGATTCCCAAAGCTACGGTTGGGTGGAGGGAAGTATACAGCATTAGGACCAGCTATAAGATCCTGCAGGACAGCAGTGGCAAAGCCAGCTCTGGATTTAGAGAAAAGTCATAAATGGTAATGTTTGGTGAACATATGAACTGAGCTCTAGGTAGCAGCTTCTACAACGTCCCTGGTAGGAACACCTCTGAGAAAGGCTGTAAAAGTAGATGCAGCCCTGGTGGAATGGGATCTGATCCCCTGGGGGATAGTTTTTCATGGTGCATATAGCAGAAATTAATACAATGGCTTATCCATTTGGAAATGGTTTGCTTTGAAATAGCCTTTCCCTCTGCCCCTGCAGCAAATGCCACCAGCAGTTCTTCAGATTTTCTTTGAGATTTTGTCCTGTTTAAGTAAAATCTAAGTTGTCTGTGTACATCCAACGAATGCAGAATCCGCTCCCCCTTGTTCTGTGGATTGGGAAAGAAAGTTGGCAAATGAATGGTCTGATTAAGAGCCACACTGGATACCACCTTAGGCATGAAGGATGGATTGGTCCTGAGAGATACCATGTCCGCATGAAAAATTATGAAAGGCTCTACTGCCATAAGAGCCTGTAATTCGGAAATCCTTCTAGCTGAAGTGACTGCTAAAAGGAAAGCTGTTTTCTAGGAGAGAAATTTTAAGTCTGCATTAGCAGCTGGCTCGAAAGGAGGGAAAGTGAGCTTTTGCAATACAAAATTGAGGTCCCAGGCAGGGGTTGGAGCTCTCCTGGGTGGTCTTAAGTTTTTGGCCCCTCTGAGATACTGCTTTAGCAGAGGATGAGAGAGGAGGGGATGTTCTGTGTTGTAATGAGCTGAAATGGCTGAGGCATGGATTTTTATGGAAGAAAAGGACAGTCCCTTGTGAAGCATCTCAGTTAAGTATTGTAAAATCTGAGGAATGTTAGGTACTGCTGTGCTTATCCCTTGAGATTGATTCCAGGCACAGAATCTTTTCCATTTGTCAGCATAAGATTTTCTAGTACCAGGCCTTCTAGCCTCCAAAATGACATCCATCATAGGTTTGCTGAGGGATGCTAAGGGTGAATTTAGGTGATTAGCCACGCTGCAAGATTCAAAGTTTGGAGCTGCGTGTGCAGAATTTGGTTGTTCTGCTGAGACACTAAGTAAGGTGTCTGAGGGCAGGTGCCACGGTGGAAGGTGTGACACATTGCGCAGGAATGGGTACCAGTGTTGGCGAGGCCAGTCTGGAGCAATCAAAATCATTTTTGGTTTGTCTTGTTTGACTTTTAGTAGAACTTTGGAGAGCAGAGGTAGAGGGGGAAGGCATAGACTGATAGGTTTTTCCAGCTGAAGGATAGAGCATCCACTTTCCAGGCTTTTTTGTGATGAGTTCTTTTGCAAAATTTGTCTAACTCATAGTTGTGGGGTGAGGCAAAAAGATTTATGTCTGGGCTCCCCCATTTGAGTGTCAACATGTTGAAAATCCATGGTTCCAGTTTCCATTCGTGTGGGTCCATGAGATTTCTGCTTAGTTCGTCTGCCAGAGTATTCAGCTTTCCTGGCAGGAATTGAGCTTGTAGTTGTACTTGATAGGTCAAAGCCATGTTCCACAATGCCATGGCTAGTCTGCAAAGGGGTAGGAGTGTGTACCCCCCTTCTTGTTTATGTACCACATAACCATGGTGTTGTCTGTCTTTATCATTAAGTGTCCTGGATGAAGGTAGTCCTTGAAGGCTGTCAGTGCATTCTGTATGGTTAGCATTTCTTTTTGATTGATATGAAGGTGCATTTGATTTGGGCTCCATCTGCCCTGAATGCACTTCCCTGCTAGATGTGCCCCCAAGCATAGTCTGATGCGTCTGTAGTCAGGGTTTGGGCGGCAGGGGGTGGTGTGAATGACAGTCCCTTGTTTTGGTGGCAGGCCTCTGCCCACCACAGGAACTCTAGTTGCAGGGAAGGAATGATAGGAATCATTGTTTCCAGGCTGTGACAATGCTGACTCCATAGACTTTTTAAGTACCACTGAAGTTTCCTCATATGCAGTCTTGCATATGGAATTAGAAGAATGCAGGAGGCCATGAACCCCAAGGCTTGCAGTATTTGCCTTGCAGAAAGCAGGGTTTTTGTGGCTACCTGTTTGAAGTAAGTCACCAAATGAATTTGTTTCTCTGGCGTAAGGAAAGCCATCTGGGCAGTTGTATTCAAGCTTGCACCCAGGAATGTAATTTTTTGAGAGGGTACCAGTTGAGATTTCTTTTCGTTTATAGTGTACCCTAGGCAAGTTAAAACCCTTTTACAAATGCCAGATGGTTCAGAAGAGTGTCCTGTTTTCTGCCTGAATTAGACAATCATCCAGGTATGGATATATTTGAATATTTCTTTGCCTGCAAAATGTAATTACTGGAGCCAGGCACTTTGTAAAGACCCTGGGCACAGTAGATAAGCCAAAGGGCAGTGCAGAGAACTGGTAATGCAAGTAGCCTGCTTTGAAGCGGAGGTATCTTCTGCAAGATTCCCTGATTGGGATATGCAGGTAAGCCGCTTTTAAATCTAGAGTTGCCAACCAGGCATCTTTGCCTAGCATAGGAAGTAACTGGTGAAGAGTCAGCATCTTGAATTTTGGAATGTCCAGAAAGGTGTTTTGAGTAGATAAGTCCAGAATTGGACGCCATGACTTGTCTTTTCTGGGTACCAGGAAAAGTTTTGAATAGAAACTTTTTCCCTTTTACTCTTCTGGTACTGGTTGAATAGCCCCCATGCTCATGAGGGAAAGTACTTGTTTCTGGGCCTCTGCCCACTGATTTGGGGGCAGGTCTGGCCATCCGTTTGGAATGGGCAACGTGTGGAAATGAAATCTGTATCCCTGGGATACTATATTTAAAACCCATTTGTCCTGGGTTATAAGTTGTTAGTTTCTTGCATGAAGAGCCAGCTTTCCCCCCAAAGGGGCAGGTAAAAGGTAAGTGTAAAGGGAAGTCATTGAGACTGCTTACCATAGGGAGGTGTCTTGTTGTTTCCAGATTTGGAAGAGGAGGCACCCCACTGTTTTGTTCTGAAAGTCCCTTGCGACTGAAACCTGGAGCCTTTGGAATGTCAGGGTTTGACTTGAGTGGCTCTTGAAGGAACTGGAAAGGACCAGTTCTTTGTAGGCCAGTGCCTACTAAATCTTGTAGGTTGCACTTGTAAGAAATATTTCACAGTTTGCATAGATTTAGCTTTACCTTCCATCTTTTTTAAAACTTCTTCAGCCTTATTACCAAAGACACAGTCCTGTTGTAAAGGAACATCCAACAATTTTGCTTTAACATGATCAGGCAGATTTTTCTCTTTGAGCCAAGCATGTCTTCTTAGCACAGACCCATTTACAGCAGCCCTGCAAGAGGCCTCCAATGAATCAAAACCACATTGCAAAGTATGTTTTCCAACTTGTTCAGCTGAATGCAATAAATCCTGTAAATCTTTGATCTAAAGTAGTTAACTTCATTTGGTCTGCAACCTGTGGGATTCGGATCCGAGCCGGCAACTTTACAAAGCTTAGATACGAGCTCCTAGCTCCTCCTCTTACCCAAAATCCCCTGCCAACCCTGACTGACCTCAGATCTAGTTTGCCGCGCTTCTGAACAGCAGCTAGATTGCGAGCTCCTGGTCTTTTGGTCAGATAAGTCCTTGTTTCTTAAATTTTTCTCCTTAAACTTGTATATATAACCTCTTCAAATTTTTAGTCAAATTTTTCCTCCCCATCCCTCGCTGGTTGTAGTCTGTGTGTGTGTGTTTAGTGTGTTGGGGCCTACTGAGTGAGTTTTCTTTTTACCTAAATATGTCTGAGGCCCCAAAACCAATATTTTCTAAGTGCACCAAGTGTGGCCATAAGCTCTCTCCAGCGGATGGCCACACTCGGTGTGTCCAGTGCCTTGGGGTTGAACGCCTCTCCTCTGGGTGTTCTATCTGCACAGCGTTCAACCCCAGGGCACTGAAGGACCGGAGGTCGAAGCTGATCCTAGCGGGAATCTTGCCCCCGGATTCGGTTTCGGCCTCCGGTGCTTCTGTGGCCTCCTCCCAGGCTTCTGTGGCGGCCACTCCTGCCTCTCTCCCCCCGGCCGGGACTCAATCTCCCGCTTCTGCACCAGAGGAGAGGGAGGCCAGGAAAGAAAAAAGGAGGGAGAAGCACCACAAGTGGCGGACCGAGGCCTCCGCTTCGGTCCCCCCGGCTAAGTGGGCTTCTCCCTCCAGGGCTTCTAGGTCTCCTCCTTCTTGGCTCCGGTCTCCATGCTTATCACCGGGACCCGAGGAGGTGGAGACCCTATCTCCATCGAGGTCATCGAGGCGGCACTCCCGGCCAGCCTCGGTGGCCTCGTCGAGATCCACCCGTAGCCTTTCGGATGCAGATTTGGACTGGATGATGCAAAGGCTCATCCAGGCCCAACTGCAGATGGGAGTGCTCCTGCCTCCCCCCCCTCCAGGCGGGAGCTCAACACCCTTCTTTGCCCCGATAGCTCCTTCTCTGACACCTGCTTCCCGGGTTCGGAGCGCTCGGAGCCGGGCAGCATTGGAGCCGGGGGTGGGTCGGCGCCGACAGTATCGAGTACTTCGGCTCAGACTCTTCCTTCGAGTCTGTCGGATCCTTCCTTGTCGGATCCGAGCTCTCGGAGCCGTGGTCTGAGCTTCGGATCCGAGGGGGTCGGTGTGCCTTCGGCTCCGTCCAGGTCGGAGCACACTGGTCCTTCAGATCCGATGCTCTCGGCGCCAGTTCCGATCCATCCATCGGATCCGGGCGAGGGTCTGCTCTCGGATCCCAGAGAGAGTGGCTCTCCCTCAGCCTTCGATGTGGTGGAGAGGGCTCTGTTGAGTGCATCCAGGCCCCCGGTCTTTGCTTCGGTTCCTTCCCGCACTCCCTCTTGGTTGGGTCAGGCTTCCATCACCCGGCCACAGGGACAGCCTGCTTTGACATCTCAGGTCATTCCCCTGGAACAAGATGTGGCTGGTGAGACATCCTTGGACAGCCCCCCCGAGGATGTTCCTCAAGCGAAAGTGCAAGAGGAGGCACGTGGACTCCCCCGAGTCCTTGACAGAAGACATGGATTTGGATGAGGGGGAAGGCTCCCCAAGGTCACCCCCCCGAGGATGTCTCCTTTGGAGACATCATGGAAATGCTTAGGATCAGGGGGGGGTGGTTCGCCCCCAAGGCTTCCTCGGACGAATCCGTGTTCCTGGAGGTGTTCGAAGCAGGCCCATCTACCTCTTGGGTGTCCCCTCCGGCCGACCCCTTAGTGGACCTTATTACCACTAGGGCGTGGAAGGAGCCGGACACTGTGGAGCCAGCCCTCAAATGTCCAGACAGAATTCTAAGCCCCCCCACTGAGAAGTCCCATTGGAGCAAGGGACCCCCCATAGATGCCATGTTGGTGGCGGCAGCCACCAAGAGGGAGTTAGCTCAAGAGAGTCCCTCGGTCCATCCCCCGAGCAAGGAGTCTCACTCGATGGACCGTCTTGGGAAGCGGGTCTTTAGTTCAGCGACCTTCACTGTAAGGTCCCTGAACTACATGGCACATGTGATACGGCTGCAGCGAGACCTGATTAAAGAGTACGCTGCATCGCCTGAGTCCATGTCGGCGGAGGACAAACAGTTGTACTCCACTCGCATGGCCACTCTTAGGTCTATATCCAACACCTCTATGCGGCTTGTATCCCACGCTACAGAGGGAACCGCTAGAGCCAGCAGAGCGGGCCTAGTTATGAGGTGTCAGGCCTGGCTCCGACATTGTGATTTCGCGGAACCCTTCAAGGCGTCCTTTGCGAATGCCCCCTTCAATGGTTCTGCCTTATTTGGCAAGACAGCTCGCGAGACTTTAGTCCAGAGCGAAAAGGACGGGAAGACGTTGTCTGCCGGAGTCCGCTTCTCTGCTCCCCAGAGGTCCTTCTCCAGAAACCAAAAGGGACAGAAGAAGATGTGGTTCCAAAAGTCGCAACAGTCCCAGTCCACTCCGGACTCCCAGTCCTTCCGCGGCAGAGGAGGACAGGGTGGATGCCGCCCTAGAGGCAGAGGGGGCCAGAAAAACTTTGGGTTCAGAGAAACCTTCTCTGATCGGCCCACACAGCAACCCTGAGGGGTTGCCCGACTGCTCCACTCTGGAGGCAGTCGAGGGGCGCTTCTCGAGGCACCTGGCAGCTTGGGAGTCCATTACAACAGACCGCTGGGTGCTTCGTATCTTATCCAGAGGATACAGAATTCCCCTTTCTTACATTCCCTACACTCCCGAACACCTCCCCGATGTTCTACCCAATCAGAGGGAGGCTGCAGCTGCAGAAGTTCGGCAGCTTTTAGGAAAAAGGAGCTGTCCAGCGCGTCCCCCCAGGCCAGTCCAGATCAGGTTACTACTCAAGGTTCTTTTTGGTGCCAAAAAAGACGGGGGACCTAAGGCCCATCCTCGATCTTTCCCTACTAAATCTGTCAGTAACCAAAGAAAAGTTCCAGATGGTCACTCTTCAATCTATTCTCCCCCTCTTGTGGGAGAACGACGGGATGTGCTCGATAGACCTCAAGGATGCGTACTACCACATATTGATGGACGTACGATCCAGGAGGTTTCTCCGCTTCCGGCTGGGAGTCAGTCATTATCAATTCAGGGTCCTTCCCTTCAGTCTCACCTCAGCCCCCAGGGTGTTCACCAAGGTGTTAGCAGTGATAGCGGCCCACCTGAGACTCCAGGGAATGCAGGCTTTCCCATACCTGGATGACTGGCTCCTCACCGCCCCAACAAGGCATCTACTATGCTTAAACCACAAAAGGAAAAAAGAGAAATCCACAAATCACGAAGCCAAATCCACGAATTTATTCGTTAGCCCTTTCATGCACCATCAATACGTGCACTTCCTCAGACAAATTAATTAAAAAATTACACTGCTTAAATACAAAAAACACATCAATTAACAAGTTAGCCAATTAATTAATTGGATAATGTGAATTAAATTATATTATTACCTACCCAACAAGTTTACTAGACACAACACCTAAAAATAACCTGCTCCTAAATAATAATAAATCTATGTTAACCAGTTCAACATATTAAAATATATATATATATATATATATATATATATATATATATATATATATATAGATATATAAAAATTTAAAAAGTTTTTTTAAAAAATAATATTTGATTTATCAAGTATAAGTATCATATTATAAATTTAATTTACTTGCAAAGTTTATCGTTCCAAGGCTTTCAATCTAAGTATACATTTTATGGAACACATATCATTGATACCAGGATAAACATATGCATTTGTGCGTAATTGCCACAGCAACTCTTGTTCTTCAAGTTGAAGATGCCATGGTCCACCTCTAGGATTCTTGGGAACACTTTGTACTACCACAAACTGAAAACTGTGTGTACTATATTCATTAATGTGTCTTGCTAATGCATTAGTCTGAATATTTTTAGCAATAGCATAAACATGTTCGTATATACGTTGTTTAAGTTGTCGCTCAGTTTTTCCCAAATAAAATACAGAACACAATTTACACTTGGCTAAATACTATGCTTAGCCAGGGACTACTTCCTCAACCTTGCTCCGCAATTAGGGATCACTATAAACTCAGACAAGTCCTCTCTCACCCCGACTCAGGTGATAGATTTTATCAGGGCCAGACTGGACACCAACAGGCAACTAGTCTTCTTAACTCCTGACCGGCTGCACACTTTGAGGGCACATGTGCGGGACATCTTTCAATCTTCGAAACCTCCGGCGGGATTGATTCTGAGGGCCCTGGGGTCCATGGCAGCTGCAATAAACCTTCTTCCCATGGCGCGTCTGAATATGAGGATTTTACAGTGGACTCTGCAAGTCCAATGGTCCCTTCATCAGTACCCCTTGAGTCACCCCATTTCCCTCAGCAGGGCCTGCAAGAGGGCTCTCGTTTGGTGGCTTCAATCGCCGGACCTCCAGGCGGGACGCCCCTTTGCCATGGCCCCCCCCCTCACCACGGTGACCACGGACGCCTCTCGTCTTGGGTGGGGGGGGCATTACTCGGGCAGGACGGTCCAAGGCACGTGGAACGATTCAGAGACCTTATTGCACATAAATGTTTTAGAGATGAGGGCAGTGCTGTTGTCATTGCAAGCACTTCAGAGCCTTCTGCCTGCAGGAACAATTGCAATCCAGACAGACCGTATGTCTGTGGTATGGTATATCAACAAACAAGGGGGAACAAGTCTTACCCACTCTGTCGAGAAGCCATGAGAGTGTGGGAATGGGCAATCTCCACCAACCACTTTCTCATTGCAACGCACATTCCGGGACGGACCAACATCCTGGCGGACACACTGAGTCGCACCATCCTTTCACCTTACGAGTGGTCCCTCAATCCTCGAGTAGCGAGTCGAATTTTTGCCATTTGGGGGCAGCCCTGTTGCGATCTTTTCGCATCTCCCTCAAACATGAAATGCAACAATTACTTCGCTCTCATTACCCCTGCTGGGGAAGCCCTGAGGGACGCCTTGGTGCATGCTTGGCCACCCGGTCTTCTCTATGCCTACCCTCCTCTTCCCCTCATGCTGAAACTTCTTCAGAAAGCCAGTCGGTTGGGGAGCAGGATGATCCTCATTGCCCCATTCTGGCCTCGCTAAGCTTGGTTCCCTTACCTCTGGTCTCATCGAGCGAATCCACCCTGGATTCTAGATCCCCTTCTGGATCTAATCTCCCACCCCCTGGGGCTCCCACTTCCCGACCTGGCCAGCCTCAAGCTTACGGCTTGGCTGCTCCAGTTCCACTTGTAGCTAGGACTCCCGGTATCTCTTCTCCAGTTAAAACTATCCTAGTAGCAGCGCACAAGCCCTCTACTAGGCAAGTCTATGGTAGTAAATGGAAGCGTTTCTCTATCTGGGCAGAACGCCATCATTTGGATCCTTTTACAGCCCCCTTGCCTGCGGTGCTGGACTTTCTTTCAGGTCTTTTTAATGGCGGAGCTAGCTGTTCTACAGTTAAGGTTCAGTTAGCAGCTATCTCTCATTATCACGTAGGTACTGAAATGGGCCCTTTGATTACTACAAAATTGTGCAAAACGTTCCTAAAGGGCACCTTCCTACTTAGACCTCCAATAAAGGAAGCGGTACCTCCATGGGATTTGACCTTGGTATTACAAGCCCTGATGGCCCCTCCCTTCGAACCGGCGTCTTCAGTAGACCTCAAATATTTGTCTTGGAAAACAGCCTTTCTTGTGGCTATTACTTCAGCCAGGAGAGTATCTGAATTGCAAGCTCTTTCTGTGAAACCCCCATACTTAGCCTTTCATAAGGATAGGGTTTACCTCAGGACCAATCCCTCCTTCATCCTGAAAGTAGTTTCTGAATCTAATATTAACCAATCTATCAATTTGCCGGTCTTCTTTCCTAACTACCAGAACAAAGGGGAGTACAGACTACATTCTTTGGACGTGCACAGACAACTTAGATTTTACATTCATAGGACATCTGGTCATAGACAATCCGACCAGTTGTTCGTCTCCTTTGCCAAACTTAATCTAGGTAAACCAGTCTCGAAAGTTTCCTTATCGAGATGGATTTCACAGTGTATCATTACAGCGTATCAAAATTCCGGCAGGCCCGCACCTCAAGGAGTTCGTGCCCACTCAACTAGGGCTATGGCTACATCTGCCGCCTTTAAATCCAGGGTTTCCTTGGATGATATCTGTTCAGCAGCCACTTGGGCCTCATCTCATACCTTCATCAATCATTATAAATTGGACATTATCTCCAGAGGGAGAACTTCTTTTGGCTCCGCAGTGCTCTGGAATATCCTTCCATGAAGGCCGCCCAAGGTTTAGGTAGCTGGGGACTCTGTCCCACAGGTTGCAGACCAAATGAAGTTAACTACTTCAGATTAAGAAGTTATGTACTCACCATAACGTTCCATATGAGTAGGTAAACTTCATTTGTCTGCAACCGTCCCCCTGTCCTTCAGATGTGTTTCATGTCATATAGTGATGTACCATTTCTGATAATTAAGTTAGTTATCCACTATAGTGCTTGCGGGCAAACTTGATCTGAGGTCAGTCAGGGTTGGCAGGGGATTATGGGTAAGGGGAGGAGCTAGGAGCTCGGATCTAAGCTTTGTAAAGTTGCCGGCTCGGATCCAAGATCGGATCCGTATCCCACAGGTTGTAGACAAATGAAGTTTACCTACTCAGATGGAACGTTATGGTGAGTACATAACTTCTTATTTTCCACACAGTTAGAAATTAATAATTTTCTGTTTAAGCAGTCCCATGACATGCTGTTGATATTTTAGCATATGAAATTGACAGTTTAAAGCCCTGATTGCCAAGGTTGCAGATGTGTAAACCTTCTTACCCCATCTATCCAGCGCCCTGGAATCTCTATCAGAAGGGGTAGGATTTTTAGCAGTGGAAGCCTTAATGCCCTTGGGACCCTGAGAAATGGTTTCAGGATCTGCAAAAGGATTTTTGAAAAGAAATTTGTGGGAGTCAGGAACCCTGTAGTATCTGTCTGGCTTACAAGGAGCCAGAGGCAGAGAATCAGGAGCCATACTAGAGTCTGAAAAAACATCATCAACAATGTCTAGAACAGGAGGTATAGCCAAAGGCCTATGCTGAGGAAGAAGAAAATCCCTAAGTCTCTTTTTAGATTCAGAGAAATCCTGACTTTCCCAGAGGACAAGTTCCCTTAAGGTATGTAAAATTTCCCCAAAAGAAAAAACCTCAAGGGGAGAAGCAGAAGGAATGGAATCTTCTGCATCAGAGTCCTCATAAGTAGGTATAGACAATTCCTGGTCATTAGAAGAGTCAGAAGAAAGTACAGTTGTGTACACTTACCATAAATGTAGATGTTCTGAGTGTATTCACTGTTGCAGTCATTACATTTGGGTAATCCTGCTGGCAGGTTGCCCTCAGTCGGCCTGAATTCCAAAGTCTTGGGTCCTGCGTCGGTTGCTGTCACCCCTTCCCTGATGTCAGGTCGTCAGGGGTATAAAAGATGCAGCCAATACCATTTTCTTCAGTTTTTCTTGCCCCAGATGTCAGGTGCCCCCAAAAGGGTAGGCTAGATATATATATATAAAACATACATGCACCAAAGTAAACTTTACCTTCATCTACAAGCAAATACACCACATAGGTTGTATAGATCAGAGAAGTAAAGATAAGTTCCAGTAGAAATAAGGGGGGTGGCGGGTGGGTAACCTGGACTGCAACAGTGAATACACTCGAACATCTTCATTTATGGTATGTGTACACAACTGTACTATGTTCTTCATGTTTCACTGTTGCAGGCATTACATTTGGGTAGAGTCCCAAAGCTATGGTTAGGGGGCTGGAGCTAAACAACATTAGGAGCGGCTATGAGGCCCTGCAGAACTGCAGTGGCAAAGCCTGCTCTGGATTTAGAGTAAAGTGGCGGATTGTAATGCTTTGTAAAGGTGTGCACTGAACTCCAAGTAGCAGCCTCTAAAAAGTCTTTGGTTGGTACTCCCCTGTGAAAGGCTGCAGAAGTGGCTGCAGCTCTGGTTGAATGTGGCCTAATGCCCTTAGGCACTGGCTTGCCATGCTGAGAGTAGCAGAAACGAATGCAGTGACCTATCCACTTTGAAATAGTCTGCTTGGAGATAGCCTTTCCTTATGATCCTGCAGCATATGCCACTAGTAATTGTTCTGTCTTTCTGAAAACTTTAGTTTTGTCCAAATAGAATCTAAGTTGTCTGTGTACATCCAAAGAATGCAGAATTTTCTCCCCCTTGTTCTGTGGATTTGGATAAAAAGTTGGCAAATGAATAGTTTGGTTAAGGGCTACACTGGACACCGCCTTAGGCATAAATGCAGGGTTTGTCCTCAGAGAGACCCTGTCTGGATAAAAAATGATAAAAGGTTCCACAGCCATGAGAGCCTGTAGCTCTAACACTCGTCTTGCAGAAGTTATTGCTAGGAGCACAACTGTTTTTCAAGATAAAAACTTTATATCCGCAGTAGCAGCTGGCTCAAAAGGAAGTAGGGTGAGTTTTTCCAAGACATAACGGGTCTATATTATATCATCGAACGCTTAAAAAAGCGAACGCTGATTGATCGACCTAACTTAAGCGAAAGCTTACAATCTCGAACTGTCAGATCAGTGATTTTTTTTCCAGGGAAACAAATCGCTGATCCAAAACACATACACACAACACAAGCACACCAAACAAACAAAAATCCACACACATACACCTAAAATCTGATACCTAACCCTACACTAAACTATGCACACACCACTAACTACCCACTTACCTTAACCCAAACCCTAACCCTAAGGTCCGTCACTATCGCACACTCACCTCACCCGATCCCTAACCCTAACTCACTTAAATCCACCCTAACCCTCATGTCCACTCAATCGCACACACACCTAACCTGAGCCCTAACCCTAACTCACCTAAATCACCCTAACACTCACATCCACACAATCGCACACTTACCTAAATCCGACCGGTAACTTTCCACCATAACACTGAAAATACCGAAGCAACAGAAACGGACAACCGAATTCTTTCCCTAGGAAAAAATTCGAGTTTCTGCTGCTTCAATATTTTGTAATTTCGCAAAAATAAGTTCGATCAATCAGCATTCGCTTTTTTAAGCGTTCGAGGATATAATATAGACCCGACATAACTAAGGTCCCATACAGGCATTGGCGATCTCCTTGGATGCCTTAAATTTTTGGCTCCTCTGAGGTACTGCCTTAATAAAGGATGAGAAAAGAGTGGTAGCTCTGTATTGTAATGAGCCAAAATGGCAGAGGCATGAATTTTAATTGATGAAAAAGATAGGCCTTTGTCCAGCATCTCAGTTAAGTATTGCAAAATCTGAGGAATATTTGGTACCGCTGTGTCTGTTCCTTGAGCTTGGTTCCAAGCACAAAATCTCTTCCATTTCCCAGCATAGGATTTTCTAGTACTAGGCCTTCTGGCTTTCAAAATGACATCCATCAAAGCTTTACTGAGAGGTGTGCTTTGTATGAGTTGGCTGTGCAGAATCTGATTGTTTTGTTGGGACAGTAGATGAGTTATTTGAGGTAAGGTCCAGGCTGGGCATTGAGACAAGTTCCTTAAGATCAGATACCAGTACTGGCGGGGCCAGTCTGGGGCAATCAGAATCATTTTTGGTTTCTCCTGTCTCACCTTTAGGAGTACCTTGGGGAGGAGAGGCAGTGGAGGAAAGGCATATACTGATAGGTTTTTCCAGTTGAAAGATAAGGCGTCCACTTTCCATGCTTGTCTGTGATAAGTCCTTGTGGCAGAATCTTTTTAGTTGATAGTTGTGAGGAGAGGCAAATAGATCTATGTCCGGGCATCCCCATTTCTTTGTTATCATGCTGAAGACTTGTGGATCCAGGTGCCACTCATGGGGATCCATGAGGTTTCTGCTTAGTTTGTCTGCCAGAGTATTGTCCTTTCCTGGCAGGAATTGTGCCTGCAGATGAACTTGGTAAGTCAATGTTGTGTCCCATAAAGCCATGGCTAGTCTGCAAAGGGGGTAAGAATGCGTGCCCCCCTGCTTGTTTATGTACCACATGACCGTGGTATTGTCTGTCTTTATCAGTAGTTGTCCCGGATGAATTAGGTCCTTGAAGGCTGTCAGGGCATTTTGAACAGCTAGCATCTCTTTTTGATTGATATGTAGATGCATTTGATTTGTGGACCAGGTGCCCTGAATGCCTCTTCCTGCCATGTGGGCCCCCCCAGGCATAATCTGATGCAGCCGTTGTTAGTTTCTGCCTGGCTGGGGGTAGTGAGAATGGCTGTCCCTTGTTTTGGTGACAAGCCTTTGCCCACCATCGAAACTCCTGTTGCAGGCAGGGAATGAGAGTAATCATTGTTTCCAGGCTGTGGCAATGTTGTGTCCAGACACTTTTTAGGTACCATTGAAGTTTCCTCATATGGAGTCTTGCATATGGAATTAGTAGGATGCAGGATGCCATGAAGCCCAAAGCCTGCAGAATTTTTCTTGCAGATAACTGGGCCTTTGTTGCCATTTCCTTGAAATAGGTAGTCAGTTGCCTTTGTTTGTCTGGCGTGAGATAAGCCATCTGGGAAGTTGTATTTAAGCTTGCACCCAGGAATATTATCTCTTGAGAGGGTACTAGTTTTGATTTCTTTTCGTTGACTGTGTACCCTAGGCATGTTAAAAGTCTTTTCACAAACGCCAGATGCTGTAGTAGAATGTCCTTGTTCTCTGCTTGAATGAGGCAGTCGTCCAAGTAAGGATATATTTGTATTCCTCTTTGTCTTCAGAAAGCAATTACTGGTGCCAGGCACTTTGTGAAGACCCTGGGCACAGTAGATAAGCCAAAGGGCAGTGCAGAGAATTGGTAATGCTTTGAACCAGCTTTGAATCTGAGGTATTTTATGCATGATTGTCTGATTGGGACATGGAGGTATGCCTCTTTTAGGTCTAAAGTGACGAGCCAAGCCTTTCTGCCCAGCATGGGCAGAAGCTGCTGCAAGGTCAACATCTTGAATTTTGGTATATCCAGGAAAGTGTTTAGAATATATAGGTCCAGTATTGGTCTCCATGCTTTGTCCTTTCTGGGTACCAAGAACAGTCTTGAGTAAAATCCTTGTCCCTGCTCTTGCTGTGGCACTTGTTGAATAGCCCCATGTCCATGAGGGATGAGACTTGTTTTTGAGCCTCTACCCATTGATTTTTTTGGCAGGTTTGGCCAACCGTTCGCCCTTGGCAGGGTATGGAAGTGAAACTTGTAGCCTTGTGACACTATGTCTAGAACCCATTTGTCCTGGGTTATAATGTGCCAATTTTGAGAAAAAAATGCTATTTTTCCCCCTAAGGGTGCTGCCAGTAGATAAGTGCATGGTGCAGGCAGGGGGAAGTCATTGGAACTGTTTCCTGTATGGTTGTGATTTGTCTTCTCCACTTTTGGAGGTAGAAGCACCCCATTGCTTAGACCTGTACGAACCTTGTGGCTGGGATCTGTCTCTAGGGTGTCTGGATCTGCCGCTTTGAGGTCTGTCTGACACTGGAAAGGACCAATTCTTTGTAGGCCAGTGTCTGCTAAACCTAGGTGGCTGTACTTGTAAAAAATCTTTGACCATTTGCATAGATTTAGCTTTGTCCTCCATTTTATTTAACACCTCTTCTGCCTTAACACCAAACAAGGTATCATGCTGTAATGGTGCAGCTAATAATTTAGCTTTGACATGATCAGGCAGATTTTGTTCCTTTAACCAAGCATGCCTCCTAATTACAGAACCTGTAACAGTGGCCCTGCAGGAGGCCTCCAGAGAATCAAAACCACACTGCAAAGTATGCTTTCCAACTTGTTCAGCTGCATGCAATCAATCCTGCATTTCTTTGTTTTCTGCACAGTTAGAATTTACCAACATTTTCTGTTTCAGCAGTGTCATGACATATTGCTGATATTTGAGCATATGAAACTGGCAGTTTAAAGCCCTTATAGCCAAGGTAGCAGATGTGTAAATCTTTTTCCCCCATCTATCCAGAGCCCTAGAATCTCTGTCAGAAGGGGTAGGGTTTTTTGCAGTGGAAGCCTTAACCCCTTTGGGACCCTGAGAAATAGTTTCTGGGTCTGCAGCAGGGTTTTGAAAAGGAATTTATGAGAGTCAGGAACCCTGTAGTATCTGTCAGGCTTAACAGGAGCTGGAAGTAGAGTCAGACTAGACTCTGAAAACACATCATCTACAATGTCTAACACAGGTGGAATAGCTAGAGGCCTGTGCTGAGGTAGTAGTAGGAAGTCCCTGAGCCTCTTCTTAGATTCTGAAAAATCTTGTCTCTCCCAGTGGAAATGCTCCCTCATGGTATGCAAGGTTTCCCCAAAGGAATAGTCCTCAGGAGGAGAAGCTGAAGGAATAGACTCTTCAGCATCAGAATCCTCATTGGGGGGGGAGAGAATATTCCTGATCAGAAGAGGAATGTGAGGAAATGGAAACCTGATCTGAAGATTCATAGTCTGTCTCTTGCCTAGGCCACTTATCAGGAGGGGGATGGGAACCCCTGATCAAGGTAATTAAGTCTTCGGCCATTTTGAGCATCTGTTTTTTGGGCATGGAGGCCTGTCCATGTGGCTGGTGAACTTGTTTCTTTGCCTTTAAAGGTGCTTTAGTCTTTGCCTTTGAAGCTGTAGTCGGTTTAATGCATAATTGTTTAGGTCTGAAAACACCCTCAGAAGCCGATGACTGCTCAGCAGCTCCGGACGCATCTGAGGAAATAGTCTCCGAGGCTCCAATACCTTGAGTTTCCAGCGGCCTGACCGACTCTACGTGGGAGTTGGTAGCGGCCTACGACTCTAAAGTAGCGGGCGTCAGGGGCTGCGAAAGTGCCTCACTGAGAACCGGCGACTGGCTTAGGAGAAGCTTCTTCATCGGTTTTGGACCTCGGTTGCCCTTCTTTTTCTTTACGCTTTTTGTGAACTCCGGTAGTCGGATGGCTATCTGACGACATTGTATAATTAAATCTGCGCCCAAAATAGCTTAGTGCAAAATCGTACCGACGCTTAATAGTGCGTTGGTTAAATCTAACACAAAACTGACAAACTGAAACGTCGTGGTCAAGGCCTAGGCAAGGAATACAGTAAGAATGAAAGTCCTTATGAGGTATTTGCTTCCCACAAGAAATAGAATTATTAACTTTTTCTGACATCGGTCTGGAGCAAAAAAAAAGTTCCCCCAACGGGGTACTTAGCTTTTAATGAAGACTTCGGATTTGAAACTCGAACACGAAAATCTCAGGAGTCGGCCGACCAGCACTTGTGAACTGCTTCTGCTTCGGGCACCACACGGCAAGAAAGACTGAGGAAAATGGCGTCGGCTGCATCTTTTATACCCCTGACAACCTGATGTCAGGGAAGGGGGTGACAGCAACCGACGCAGGACCCAAGACTTTGGAATTCAGGCCGACTGAGGGCAACCTGCCAGCAGGATTACCCAAATGCAATGACTGCAACAGTGAAACACGAAGAACATCTAGACTCCTGTTCAGAAGATTCATAATCAATGTCTTGCCTAGGCCTCTTAGAAGGGGGGGGGGTTGGCTACCCCTGATCAGAGTAATTAAATCTTCAGCCATTTTGATCATTTGTTTTTTAGGCATAGGGGCCTGAACATGTGGCCCAGGCATCGTTTTTTTAGGCATAGGTCGAGATTTTGGCCTTAGTTTTGAAGAAGGCGTCGGTCTAATATACTAATCTGTAGGCCTGAAAACACCCTCAGAAGCCGGTGCCTGCACAGCGGCTCCGGACCCATCCAAGGTAGAGACATCCGCGGGTTCCATAACTGAAGCATCTCGCTGCATACCGGACTCTGAATGGGTCTCAGTAGAGGCCTGCGAATCAGAAGTAGCGGGTATCAGTGGCTGCGAAAGCGCCTCACTGAGTACCGGCGAACTGACGACTGGTTTAGGAGAAGCGTCGGCAGTTTTGGACCTCAACGGCCTGTCCCTGTCTTTTTCTTTGCGTTTTTTAGGTATTCTGGTAGTCGGATTGCTAACTGATGACATTTCTGGATAATTAAAGTGTGAGCCAAAATATTTAGAAGCAAAAATGTACCGACGTTTGATAGTGCGTTGATTAAATAAAGCACAAAACCGACAGCAAGGTATGATGTGGTCAGGGCCTAGGCAAGGAATACAGTACAAATGAAAATCCTTATGAGGTATTTGCTTCCCAAAAGTAATGCAATTATTAACTTTTACTGACATCGGTAAGGAGCAAGAAAAAGTTTCCCCAACGGGGTACTTAGCTTTTTAGTTGAAGACTTTGGATCTGAAACTCGAAAATGAAAATTTCAGGAGTCGGCCAACCGGCACTTGCGAACTGCTTCTGCTTCAGGCACCGCAAGGCAAGAAAGACTGATGTAATGGTGTCGGCTGCATGTTTTATACTCCTGACGACCTGACGTCATGGAAGAAGGGACAGCAACCGACGCAGGACCCAAGACTTAGTTAATCAGGCTGACTGAGGGCAACCTGCCAGCAGATTACCCAAATGTAATGACTGCAACAGTGAAACACGAAGAACATCCCTGTCCCTTTTTCTCTTCTGGTACCAACTGAATAGCCCCCATGCTTAAGAGGGAGAGTACTTGCTTTTGGGCCTCTGCTCACTGATTTGGGGGTAAATCTGGCCACCTGCTTTGTGTTGGTAACGTGTGGAAGTGAAATCTGTATCCTTGGGAGACTATATTTAAAACCCATTTGTCCTGGGTAATGAGTTCCCAGTTTTTGGCCTGCAGACCAATCTTTCTGCCTAAAAGAGCATTCAGCTGGGAAGTGCTTGGAAGTTTTAAAAGCAAGTCATTGAGACAGTTTTCCATAGAGGGGAGGAGTCTTACTACTCCCAGATTTGGATGCGGAAACCCCCCACTGCTTAGTCTTGTGCGTCCCCTGGGACTGAAACCTGGGGTTTCTGCTGTGTCTGGGTTTGGACTGAGAAGACCTGGAAGAGGCTGGAAAGGACCAATTCTTAGAGGGCCAATGCCTACTAAATCTTGGAGGCTGAATTTGTAAGAAATCTTTAACAGTTTGCATAGATTAAGCTTTATCTTCCATCTTTTTAAGAACTTCCTCAGCTTTGTTGCCGAACAGGCGGTCCTGATTTAAGGGAGCATCCAACAGTTTAGCTTTAACATGATCAGGCAAAGATTGCTCCTTAAGCCAAGTATGCCTTCTGAGCACAGACCCAGTAACAGCAGCCCTGCAAGAGGCCTCTAATGAATCAAATCCACATTGCAAAGTATGTTTTCCAACCTGTTCAGCAGAATGCATTAAATCCTGTATTTCTTTGTTTTCAGCACAGTCAGGAATCAACATCATTTTCTGTTTAAGCAATCCAATAACATGTTGTTGATACTTTAACATATGAAACTGACAGTTTAAGGCCCTAATGGCCAAGGCTGCAGAATTGTTAACCTTCTTACCCCATCTATCCAGCGCCCTGGAGTCTCTATCAGAAGGGGTAGGATTTATAGCAGTAGAAGCCTTAATGCCCTTGGTTCCCTGTGAAAAAGTCTCTGGATCCGCAATAGGATTTTTAAAAAGGAACTTGTGAGAACCAGGAACCCTGTAATATCTGTCAGGTTTTCTGGGAGCAGGAGGCAAATAATCAGGGGCCAAACTAGATTCTGAAAAGGCATCATCAACAATGTCCAGTACAGGAGGTATAGCTAAAGGACTATGCTGAGGCAGGAGTAAGAAATCCCTAAGGCTCTTTTTTGAATCAGAAAAATCCTGGCTTCCCCAGTGGAAATGCTCCCTTAGAGTATGTAAGGTTTCACCAAAAGAAAAATCCTCTGGGGGGGAGCAGAGGGAATAGAGTCCTTTGCATCAGAATCCTCATAAGTAGATAAGAGTAAATCCAGATCATCAGAAGAATCAGAAAAATCAGAATCCTGGTCAGAAGATTCATAAACAACTTCAGTTCTAGGTCTCTTAGAAGGGGGTGGTTGGCTTCCCCTGATTAGAGTTATAAGATCTTCAGCCATTCTTATCATTTGCTTTTTAGGCATAGAGGCTTGAGCATGCGGCCTGGTCGTCGGTTTCTTAAGCATGGTTCGAGGTTTAGGCCTAAATGAAGAAGGAGGCGTCGATTTAATATGCAAGTCCGTAGGCCTGAATACACCCTCAGAAGCTGGTGCCTGCACAGCGGCTCCAGACCCATCCAAGGTAGAGACATTCGCAGGTTCCACAGTTGAAGCATCTCGCAGCATACCGGACTCCGAATAGGTCTCAGTACAGGTCTGCCAATCAGAAGTAGCAGGTTATCAGGGGCTGCGAAAGCACCTCACTGAGTACCGGCGAACTGGTGACTGGCTTAGGAGAAGAGTCGTCGGCAGCTTTGGACCTAGGCGGCCTGTCTCTATCTTTATCTTTGCGTTTTTTCGGAATACCAGTAGTCGGATGGATAACCAACGACATTTCTGGATAATTGAACCAAGAACCGAAATATTTAGAGGCAAAAATATACCGATGACAGATAGTGTGCTGATTAAATAAGGCATAAAACCAGCATCAAGGTACGTCGTGGTCAGGGCCTAGGCAAGGAATACAGTACGAATAAAAATCTTTGTGAGGTATTTGCTTTCCACAAGTAATGCAATTATTAACTTTTCCTAAAGAACAGATGCTCTCCAAAACAAAAAAACAGGAGTGCAGAAAGCTTTAGAGAGAAACCACGTACTTGCTTCAGGCAAAAAAAAGATTTTAATACTCTTCCACCGCTAAAACACGTAAAACATTAACGCTTTATATCACACCATGCGTTTTCGTCCTCATTCAATGGACTTCATCAGATGCTCTGTTTGAAATCTTTAATTACATTTATATCATTTGTAAAATCAACAAACCAATAAAATACCATCACTTATTTTGAAACCAACAAATGATCTCTCACTTGGGCTCATAAATATTAATCAGATATACCTCCTTTCCACTCATAAATATTACCATATTTTTTAAAAAAGTATATAAAATACACATTTATTATGTAAAAACCATCATCATACTTCCATAACATTTCCCCTTTGAAAAAAACTTTTTTACACACCTAATAATACAGGAGAATGGATATTTTTCTTTTTAAAAAATATATATGTTTGATTCATTCATTTTGAAACTTGCATTACTGAAGCAACAGTGCCACCTTCTGTCATACCTAAATATTACACATTACTTTCTTTTATAATTTAGCAGACCTCAACCATAAAAGTGGCAAAATAGACAGGTAATCATTTAAGCCTGGGGCTTTACCTGTTTCTAAAGTTACTTGCCACCATAATTCCTTGTACCCTATTTTATCTTCCCATGGGCCACCCCTAATATCATTTTTAATTTGTTCCAGAACAAAAAAGAGGAATTTGTAACCCTCACACACCTTAGAATGCTTAAATAATGCATTTGTTTCTTTCTCTTTTGTTATATCATAGGTGTGTTCGTATATTCTCCTCTTTAAAGTTCTCTCTGTTTTGCCCACGTAAAAGGAATTACATTTCTGACAAATGGCAAGATATACTAGTCCCCCTAGACTCACAATTATAATACCCTTTACTGATTATCCATCTTTCTCTACTTTCTAGGAAAATTCTTTCTTCATTAATAATGTATTCACATTGGTTGCACAGTCCACATTTATAGGTACCTAATTTCCTTCCATTTCTTGTACTCAAATTTCTTTTATTATTTTTGTTCCTATTTTCCAGAATTTCCTTAATACTACTTGAATTTCTAAAAACCACTTTAGATGTTATTCTGGATATACCTTCCAAATCTGTAAAGGAAGTAAATCTATCCCATTCTTTCTGAAATATTGTTTTTATATTGTAATTTATTGCATTATATTCTAAAATAAGTGCCTGTTGATATTCCCCATTACCATTTTTCCTTTATTTTCATTTTCATTATTTTCATTAAGTTCCCTAATCCCCTTAATTGGCTTAAATTTATCAATTCTACCATTTTCCACCTCAGACCTAATATTATTAACAAAGTCCTTAGGGTAACCTCTTTCTATGAACATCTTCTCTAATAAATTGTACTCATTACAAAAATCACTACTCATACTAGTCATGCGTGACCCCCTGACAAATTGTCCTTTCACTATATTCCTCTTACAATGTGCAGGATGTGCACTATTATAGTGAAGGAAGGAATTACAAAAGGTAGATTTTCTGTAAACCCTAGTTTCTAATGTGTTGTTTACTTTGTATATTTCTAAGTCTAGATATTGCGGCTTAACATAAGATGTTTTGTATGTAAACTTGAGGAAGTCTGTAGTCTTACTAATATACTCCATAAATTCTTCAAATTTTTGATTACCCCCCGTCCAAAAAATCACTATATCGTCTAAAAATCTCTGATATAGAGTCCAATAGGTATTGAAATTAGAATTCAGAACATGTGCTTCTTCCCACTTAGCTAATACTAGATTTGCAAAGGTAGGAGCACAGGCCACACCCATGGCCACCCCTTGAATTTGTTGAAAAAAATTCACCATTAAAAATCAAAAAATTATTCTTCAGGACCATTTCCACAAGTCCTGTGCACACTACCTTTTCTCTGTGGGTTAGACTTTTATCTTGGAACACAATGTCCTCAAACATTTTCATACCTGTCACATAAGGGATAGAGGAAAAGAGATCTACTATGTCTATAGTAACAAATAATACATTTTCAGAATATAAATCTGGAGTAATTTCCCTTAATAGGTCCCAAGAATCTTTTAATATAGCCTTCTTGTTGACCCAAATATGTTTTGTTTTAGTATCTGCATATTTTGCTAGTGGCAACATTTCCGAGCCATCAGCAGATATTATTGGTCTGAGTGGGGGGGTCTTCCAAATTTTTATGGATCTTGGGGATTCCAAATATTATAGGGATTTTTGGTTTTTCAACCTTCAAATAAGTGTACATCTTTTTATCAATGGTACCTTCATGGACCATATCCTCCAATTCCATATCTATTCTATTGTAAGTCAAATTTACTTCATTCCTAGAGACATAAGTATATTTCATTTCATCCCTAAGTATCTGGTTCATTTTCCCCTCATATTGTATAAGATCCATAATTACAATCCCCCCACCCTTACCTGGTTTCATTATTCTCACATTAAAATTGGATTTTAATTCATCCAAAATGTTATTCTCTTCCCTATTAAGGTTCATTTTATACTTAATTCTCCTTTGTGTATCCCTAATTTCTTTTTCCAAAACACCCTCCAAGTTTTTTAACTGGGGATGCATAGGGGGATTAAAGGTAGTTTTCTTTGTTAATACTTGATTATTGTTAACTGTATTTTTTGTATTATCCTTAAAAAATAACATTTCCAAATTCACTTTCCTCAAAAACAATTTAATGTCCAGGAATGTTCTTGTTAAGTCTCCTTTGACATAAGGGATAAATTTTAGTCCCTTCCCTAGAAGATTAAAATGTTCCTTCACTAAGGGGACATTACTGAAATTATAAATAGAAAAAACATTATAGGTGTTTTTACATCCTTCCACCTTTATCTTCTGTTCGAGTTTTCCTACAACTGGGACAGGGGTACATATATCTAATATCTCCCCCTCCCTCTTCTCCCTCCCCCCCCTCATTTGAAAATTTTGTTGTCCTTGTTTGTTGGGGAACCTATTTTCCCTACCTAAGGGTGGAAATTCTCTATCATAATCATATTCATCCCATTCACCTATTACCTGGTCATTATCCTGAATATTATTTTTCTCCTGTCTATATATTTTTTTTATTATTCATATATGGTGGCCTAGGATAACTAACACTATTTTCATAATCTTGAATGTCCCTTCTTAGCTTTTTCATTTTTCTGTTCACCAAATCTTCACATTTACCATCAATTTCACTTCTCACTTTGAAATATTTTTCTTTTTCTTCCTTTATCCCAAAAATAAGGCCCATCTAGTTCATCAATTTCTTTTTGCAAAGTTTCTAATAGCAATTATTAACCTTTACTGACATCGGTAAGGAGCAGGAAAAAGTTTCCCCAACGGGGTACTTGGCTTTAGTTGAAGACTTCGGTTCTGAAATTCAAAAACAAAAATTTCAGGAGTCGGCCGACCGGCACTTGCGAACTGCTTCTGCTTCGGGAACCACACGGCAAGAAAGACTGATGTAATGGCATCGGCTGCATGCTTTATACCCTTGATGACCTGACGTCATGGAAGAAGGGACAGCAACCGATGCAGGACCCAAGACTTTGTTAATCAGGCCGACTGAGGACTACTGCAAGCAGATAACCCAAATGTAATGACTGCAACAGTGAAACACGAAGAACATCTATAATTCAAAATGGAGAGGGATGTTGATGAAACAAGTGGGGAGCTCAAGAAACAAGGAGAGACTGGGATTTTGGATGCAGACCTTTAGGGGAATAACAGCTGCGGTGGTGCAGCAGTTAGCATTGTCGCCTCACAGCAAGAGGTTCTCTCGATCGATTCTCGGCTGGAGTGCCTTCCGTGTGGAGTCTGCACGTCCTCCCCCCGTCGAGTGATGTTAAAGACATGCAGGTAGGTGCGGGCATGAATGGGCGCGCCTTCTTTGAAGGTTGGGCATCGGGCTGGCAACTTGGCACCATAAAAATCCACTGCCAATCATGAGCGGACCGGAGTTCCGCTGTGGCGACCCCCTAACTGGGAAAAGCTGAAAGTCTTTATATAGAATATTTATACAGAATATTATCTATAAAGTAGCAGAAAGTATCCTAAGAACTAAGCCAACATGGGAATGGAGAAGAGAATCTACCAATAGGAATGGCTGCAATTAGGGATATAGACAACAGGCAAGAGGGGGCTGGAATTTATTGGAGAAAACTGGCAAAGGAACGAAGGTATTGGGAGAAAATAATTAGAGAGGGGAAGATAGACTGGGAAGACGCCAAGAATTTACGTGGACTGCAGGCTAGAGATTGCCTTCCATATCAAGGATTGATATCAATGTATTGGTAAGGAGAAAAATAGGGGGGGTTCTAACTGAAAGACCAGCACTAGTAGAGTTTTTAGTAGAATCTAGAACAGAAGCTGCTAGTAAAAAAGGAATAATTACTAGAGCATATAAAATATTGCATGATAACTGTAAGAATCAATCAGAGGAGATTAGAAAGGACTGGGAAGAGAGACTGACTAAGCAATTCACAAAGAAACAATTTGGTTATATGTCTCCCAAATATGCAACAAAATAAAGATTTAGGATTTTTACTTGGAAATGTTTACATAGGTATTTTTATATCCCAAGTAGACTCCAGAGAATTTTTTCCTCAGGTAGACAGCAAATGTTGGAAGTGTGATGGGGAAGAAAGAGGTAATTGGGAACATAGTTTCTGGGAGTGTGGTGAGTTGTCAGACTTTAAGGATGCACTGTCAGAGATGCTAGGTGGGCAGATTGGTGTGAAGAGGGAGATGATTTTTCTGAGCTATGATACAGAATTGGAATTGCCTAGATATGGTATGGCATTGCTGTGTCTATGGTAGCTACCAAAAAAGCAACTACTAGAAAATGGAAATCAAAATCTAAACCAACTACACTAGAAGTAGTGAATACAGTAACAGACATAAAACAACTGGAACTGAGATCTTTAGAAAAAGGAAGGAGGAAATGGGAATTGTGGGAACAATACATATGGGGAGGATTAAGGTTTAAATGAAGGCAGGATTTAAATGAGCTATGTAATATTTCACTGAAAATGAATGGATAGATTATAAGTGATGTATAAAATTTGCAACTGGGAATGTGTCAGTATGGTTTGTGATGTAAAATGCTTGCAACTACAATTGTGTCAGTGTGGTTTGTTTTCATTTATATAAATGTATAACTGCCTATGTCGTAAATGATGGTTTAATAAAGATATTTCTTGTTAAAAAAGGCAGAAATTGAATAATTTATGTAATGTTGCTTAAGTTATATGATACATTGCAATATATGTGAAGTGTAATATTTGTAAATGTTAACTTGTTTGATTACTTTTAAATAAATGTAAATTTGTCTACGTCACAAGTGATAATTCAAAAAAGGTGTTTAAAAAATACAATGTATACCCTAGGTGCTCAACAGCATTGAGGTGGGAAACTCCCAATATGCAAAATGAGCCACAGTATTTGAGCCTAATCAGGACCTCCTTTTCCCTACTGGTAAAGCAACATACACTATGCCTAATCAATCTAAAACATTTTCCAGTTATAAGTTTGATACATATATCATACTTCAGACTGGACTCCACTAATATGCCTAGATCCTTAACCAGACCTAAAGATTGTAAAACAAGGTTACCTCAGGCATATGGATACTTGGTGTTCCTAGAACCAAAGTGCAAAACTAGGCATTTGTTGTAGTTAAATTTCATGCCCTTATGTTGTACCAAGTTTGTTAAACTGTCTAAGCAACTTTGAAAACAGTGGTAATGCACAAAATACTTTTTTTTCCTTCTTCAGTGATCCACAGAATTAGTAATGATAAATGCCAACTTCAATGTCATCAGGACATTTGCTGACCCAAACATTCCCCAACCCTAGGCTTTCTGTCATTACAAGGCCAAAGAACATGGAACTGGGCACTAAGTCCTGTGGTATACTGTTAAAAGTAGGTTTAATGTTAGAGAACTGGTTATCAATGCTAACCTGTCATTTTCAATAAAATAATCAGCCTGTTACCTGCCCAATCACACAGGGATTCATATGGATGCTATTCGTAGTATTAACAAAGACATCATGGGGTACAAAGCCAAAGCATTCTCAAAATCTGAATAAATGACAGCAGCAGCCAAATCACGATCAATAGCATTTGTGATGTGGTTATAACCACTAATTAAATTAGATAGGCAAGATCATTCTGTGAGAAATCCATACTGATGGATATATAATCTAAAATCAATTATATTTTGTAAAGAAAAACACAATGCTTGCTAAAATAATTTCCCTGGGATACATGTGAGGCTAATTGGTCTGTAATTATCAACAGATAAACTGGATTGACTTTTCTGAACTGGGATAGCAATGTATTTGTTACATGTGTCAAGAAAATCATCTTCTGCTAAAGATCTCAAAATAGAGCAGTAAGTCGAGGAAATAGTTCCCCAACAATAGGAAAGAGCCACAAGTACCAATCTGTACAGACTCTCAATTTTTTTCTGGAGTATTTAATAATGTTGGTCTAATAGTTTTAATCAATGCTAGCAATTTTTACAAACATTTTTATGTAATATGCCTTGAAGTATTATTTCTAAAATTTTGATAATTCACTGCAATAGTGTCAATAATGTTGAAATAATACATTATATTGTTTATCTAGTTATCATTACATTGGGCCATTTTGGCTCACATGCTGTCCTGATATATTGTGGACAACAAGCTGTAGTATCTGATTTGTCTGACTTATTACATCAGCTTGTATCTTCTTTTTTGTTCTTTAGCTAAGACAGTACTTTTAAGGGAAGAGGCCATAACATTTTAATCAGCCTTGGAGGAAGCTTGGCTGTGTTGTAAAAGCTATTGGAGCTGTTTTTTCTGATTTCTATAGATATGCTTTACTGAGTAGATTTCTATCCTGTCTTTGTTTAATTAAGACTATATATATATATATATATATATATATATATATATATATATATATATATATATATATAAAACTAAACCAAAACATTTCCTTGTCATTTTGGCTCACATTCTGACCTGATATACTATGGACAACAAGCTGCACCATCTGATTTGTTTGGCTTCTTATATCAGCTTGAATTTTTGCACAATCCTCCCACCCTTTTGCTGTTGGCATCTCTGGCTTTCACTCCTTATAATAATCTGACTACCAAAGTCTCTTAGTCCCCCTTTGATTGTTATTGTCAGTTGTGTAAGCTAATTAAGTACTTTTCCCTCCCACTGTTTTACACATTCCATAATACGAGAGCCCACTCAGCAAACAAGTATTGTTCTTGAGCTGTCTGCCCTTACTACAAATAGTCATTTTCACAAGGCTCCAATCTGTTTAGCATCCTTGTCTCACTGAGAGGTCCTGAATAAATCATGTGCCATCCTTGGCAGGTAAAAGATGTCTCTTACTGTTTTGCACCTCATTTAACTGCTTTAATTTGCCAATTTCTGCACCTTAAATAGTTTTCAAGTACTCTGATATTGTACTGTTTGCTGATTGCTGAGAACTGCACTTTTGAGAAGCTTTACTGGCAAGAATACTGTGTAATTTTCTTCTTTGTATTTTTGTTTATAACTGCTGTATTCCTGCAATGTTGGCCTGCTAATGGGATTCTACACAGTTTCCTTTGTTTTAGGTGTCTGTATAAATTTGGTATTATTTTCAAGGTTCTTGGCTGACTCCCTCAGAGCTCAGCAAAGCTTGGTGTCATCACCGCACCACTGAAGTGATTTCTTTGTGTCATGCGTCATCCAGGCACAAGTTAAGTACTTGTATTTAAAAAGTGTACTTACAGAAGCTATTTTACTGATCAATTACTGAATTTTGATTTTATTTATGAATGTAGCTGTATTTAAGGCTGAAATTAATGCATTTGCGCAAACTGTCTTACTACTGGTCTGACTGACTTTAAATCACCTTATCTAGCTAGCTACCTTGTTAAAGTTGTTTTGTGGTGGCATACACTCTCAATTAACATTTTTTTCTGCTTTTGCATTAAAGGGAAAATTCCAGTGTTTAAAATTCAGGTCCATATTATAGCTAACTAAAGCGATGTCCACTTTAGCCATGTTACTCACATTCCCACCCACCATATCACTTTTCTTTTAAATATCCTGTGCCTCTTCAATTCCAGTCTTGTTTTAACTCCCAGTGTCAACTGACTTTAGATTTACGTTCCTATACTATGTGAGTCAGACTGACATTTCAAAATTAAAGGGGCAATCGCAGTATCAAAAATTCTGACCTAATTAAAACCAGCCAAAGTAACAACACACGTTCCTTATGTCATGAGATTCCAGTCTTGTTTAAGTCCCTGTAAGAGCTAAGCTTTATCTTTCTGTTCATAATTTTCAATTAAGGCTTGCAGATACGTGGGACGTCCAAACTTGTTATTTACTAACTTACTCTCATTTACACATGCTAATCCCTTTTCAGGTAAAACTGCAAAAATCTAAAATGTTCGTCATTGTCCTCGTACAGTCTACTGCCGGTAATGCGATATCGTGGTTGCGGTAACGCCTTTTTTTTCATTTTTTTTTCATACGAGCATGCAAAA